>NC_054383.1:86482771-86690271 GCF_017654675.1 Xenopus laevis
TGTTAGTTCAGTACATCAAATTATATTCTTATCAAGTCATATCAACTTAAAGGCAGTATTTAAGCTAAATTTCATTTTCATTGGATGTCAAGAAAAAGTCAACAAACATGAGCATAACAGCAATGTTACGGATCTTGTAAATGGCTTTGGGGAAAGAATTGAGGGGAAAAAATAATAAATATCCTGACAGGAGATTCTTCTGACAAAGAAAAGCGTTCTTGTCTGCTATAGTGAACAACAAACTCTTAATAAATATATTTTTTCCCATGAACACATAAGGCTATATAACATTGCTACAGGAAGAAAGGTTACTTTTATTATAACTTATGTTGCAGTGTTGGAATCTTTGAATCCTCTATTGCAAAACAGTTGCTGTAACTATTTTTGGCATGATTAGAGTGTATTTTCCATAATAATATTTGCTTATAAAATCTTTGCTTATAAAATTAAAAAAATGGGTTTCTTTCTGTGCTTCCGGCTCAGCGTCTGCAGGTCTGAACGAGCCGTGATCTGAGCAGTTCCTCTCCGCAAGCTTGTGAATCGGCACCAGTTGGCTGTACTGGCCCGACGGTTTCTTCTTCCTCTTCTTTCTGGCTGCTGCGGAGGAGGCTGCGCACGGAATGAGGGGCGCACGGGAGAATCGTGTAGTGGTCAGTCAGGCTGGAGACGCGGGGAGGGATGGCAGATCTCAATGCCGGCACGGAAGCTCCCGTACAAACGCGCCCATGGGGAGCTTTGTGCGGCAAGGTGCTGTGCGCTCAGTTCCCGTTTGCGAAGTGTGCACAGGCATAAGAAACCCACCGCTGCTAGGTCGGCCATCCGCAAAGTAGCACGGATCACCAAGCGGCATTCCAGGGAACATTCCAGGGGACATTCCAGGGGCAAAGTTCAAGAAGGAGAGACACTTCTAGGTAGCAGCCAAGATACCAAAGAAAGCGAGAGAAGCCTTCCCCAGAGGGATCCGAACAGCCAGCACAAACCCTGCTCCACCAGCCAACACGCTGCTGTCAGTAGAATTGCCAGGGAGGAGAAATCAAACACTGCAGGATGGATGGTCGCCTTTTCACCGTCTGAGGAGGACAGGAAGTGGAGTATATGTAAGTTATTTCTTAATAAAGGCTTTGCTATTTAAAAGTTTAATTTGTCTTGGTGTTTATTTTTCGTTGTATACTAATGAATTTTTTAACAAAAATTTTTGATGTTACTGGTCCTTTAAGGACTGGAGTCCAAAACTGCACTGCATACTCCAGATGAGGCCTCACCAGGGACCTATAAAGAGGCATAATTATGTTTTCATCCCTTGAGTTAATGCCCTTTTTTATGCAAGACAGAACTTTATTTGCTTTAGTGGCCACAGAATGACACTGCCCAGAATTAGACAACGTGTTATCTACAAAGACCCCTAGATCCTTCTCATTTAAGGAAACTCCCAACACACTGCCATTTAGTGTATAACTTGCATTTATATCTCTTGGGTTTATATGATGCAGACATGTTTGATTGGTGTTACTCTTGTTGGATGGTATAATCATCAGTCAATAAGGTTTATAAGTTTTGAAGATGCATTTCTGGCCATAAGTGTTATCGATGAGAATATTCTTCCGCCAGAATATTTGCAGCGACTAAGTTTACTAAACAGCGATGCGTTCAGAGGTCATTCCGATCACTTGCGGTAAACTACATTATGGAACCAGCTTACGTTAGCGGTAATTTTAGCGAGTTGCCAATTTTCTGGCGACAAATTACGTTTTGCGGATATATGCTATAAAATAGTCTTGTTTTACGGCGGTTATTATGGCAAATTTTATTTATTTTATTTATGGCCAGAAATGCATCTTCAAAACTTATAAACTTTATTAACTGATGATTATACCATCCAACAACATTACCAGAGTAACACTAATCAAACATGTTTGCATCATATAAACCCTTCTGCCAATAGAATCATATGAACAAGAAATCATACCAGTTAATCTCTTTGCTTTATAGAAATGCACAGTTTAATGTAGCCAATCACAATGAAACCAAAAAAGCGTAGAGGCTGATGAATCCTTGGACTGTGATGCCCGCTGCCAATAATACGACTCTGAGCTAAAACTGCTGCTGTTGCAACAGATAGAAGCAGAAGTCAAAACATCCTGTCAGCAATAGCTACAGATCTCTGTCCTGTCAGCAAAGAATGATGGGTACAAGTATTATGGGATATTTCCTGCCCCCTGAGAATTTTCTGGCGAAAAAACACTTTTACGCCACTGCATATTCTTGCGTAAATTTAGTCTTTTGCACATTTTGCTGTTTATTAAACCGGGTGTTAATGTGTAGGTAGCGTTATTTTCAGCGAATGCGATAACTGGCAAAAACATATTTTTGTGCAAGAAAGTTCGCAAATTTATATTTACCGCAGGTTAGTAAACTGGCGAAAACATATTTGGCGACAAATTTGTCTATATTTTGTGCGAATATTTATACCGCGCTTTAGTAAACGGACCCCAATGTGTCCAGTATTTAAGTGTGCACGTGTGTTTAGGCAAGCGGCTGGCCACTGCCCAAGAGGAAGAAATCACTTTGACTAGGATCCAAGACCTTTGCCAGCCTGGTCACCTATAGAGGTGATGGCTGAGGATGTGTTCCATGGTGGAACTTGCTAAACCATGTTAAGCCATGAGAGATTCCTTTGGATAATGGAAAACGGGAAAGATCTAAAAGCAATAGATAAAACGTTAATTAAAACCATAGATGTGCTAGAAAAAAAACCTGTGCTACAAAACCAAATACAGAAGACTTAAAACTAACAGACAAGGTTAAATGTTTTAGATGTGCCGAAGCAGAAACTGATAAGCAAAACGTGTTTCTGTTCTTTTTGAAATTCCTTTTATACATACTGGTTTAAATAATGATGTTTCAGTTGTTATGTCTGTTAATGTTAGGTCTGTTAATGGTTAGCATAATATAGTAATACAAGGTATATCAGATGCTATTTTTTTCATAGGAAATTATATTATTTGATTAAAAGCATGTGGATGAATGGGTTAAGTATAGTTGCTTGTTTATGTCCTAAAATTAGTTCAGTTCTGTTTTTTTTTCATAACCTCCAACAGGAACTTACTGTACCTTACTGTACACTATCTCTCCATAGTGTGCTGTTTATCTACTGTTTTAAAACTCTATTGGGGGAATGTAATAAAAGTCGGTAACGGAAAAACTATTAGCAATGCGAAAATGTATGCCTTTGTGTGAACAAATTTTGCTTTGTGCGAATTTAATATACCTTTTGTGAACCTGGAAACTGTTTAGCGACCACAGTGGAAGACTTCTTACTGAAAAAGTCGTTATGTTTGCTCCAAAAGATTACGACACCTTCAAGCACTTCTTAACAGTGCGCAATTACAATTCGCGGAGCGCAATTACAATTCGCAATGCAATAACAGTTTAAGGAACAATTTTACATTGCAAGATGTGGATTTTTATCCTTATTGGTGTGAATTGTTTTGCTCTTTGCGACTTTAATTACATTCCCCCATATGGCTCTTAAGTCTCTTGCCTTATAAGACACATCAGCTACATAGATTAAATAGCTTTCTGATATTCTTCATTCACTTGGTAAGTGCAATGACATGCCACCTGTCAGATTTCACATATTCGCGAGATAATATGTTGACCATCGACCACAATGGTCTCTGGTTCAATGGAGGGATTATAGGCCTTTCTAAACATGCAGCACCATTATTCATCGTATTATTCATCGTATTATTCATCGTATTATTCATCATGCAGTTCCATGGGGTAGGACATGTTAACAAGAAAGTATCTTACCATTGTGGGGAAATCCTCATCATTTATTTATATAGCGCTGTCAAGATACGCAGGGGAAATGTAAGTTTGTGCAACAAATATGCCTTATTAAGAAAAGAGCCTGTGATACTCAGCAAGTCCAGATGTTTTTAGATGTAACTATACTAGATTTGACTCAGTATGGAACTTGCCAAATAGCATTCTCAAGTTTATTCTTCATTACTGTCAGGGTGCCTAGTGGCTCCCAAAGGGAGTAGTCCGGACCAAGGAGGAAGCCCAGGGGCAGAAGTCCAAGTCGTGGTAGCCAAAGGGTTAATCAGGAGTCGTAGTCAGGTCACAGGCAAGAGTTCACAAGGCAGGCAGCAAAGGGTCAAAATCCAGAACAGGCAGAGAGGTCAGCAAACAGGAATAGATAGCAAAATAACACCCAGGTACTTTAGCAGAAAGAAACCTATAATTGGGCAAGGTTTTAGCGTCCAGGGCACCCTTTTATTTCGAATTTCAGCATACCCACGTGGAACGCATGGGCGCCTCCATCTTGGATTTTCCACCTCCGGGAGAAGACGCACAGCTGAGTGCTCCCAGTGGCCTTGACAATTACCAGATCCAGCAAATGTTCCAGGATCATATGGCCTTGTTCCAAGACATTGGGTCTTCATCAAAGGGCACGTCACAAAGGCCCTCCACGGATGGACCACTTCAAGTGCTTCTCACTACAGATACTGCAGTGAAAGTAGAGCGGAAGCCAAATTGGATCCACTCATCACACTGTTAGAAGACTCAGTTTTAACCAGTTATATAAGTGTGGGAATTGTGGGACATAATAACACCTCTTTTCCCTGCACCACCTAAGCCCCAGGGACCTCAATATTCAGTGCTAAGGCAGTTCAATCCCCTTTGGGTGAAGATCATACTATCTCCCAGGCACCCTCCAGTGATAAGCCACCGGTACTGATGAAATCAGCCTCACCAACAGCTCCAGTGCCTGCGGTCAAAAGAGACTATTCAACTATTTGAGCCTAATAGTACTCTACGTTAAAACACATGTTATGGCAGCAGCCACACCTAACATTACTCATTGCTGGATATGTACACACTCTCCTTTTACAGATCGTAGCATGTCACATAGCTAAGATGCCAAAAGGTAATTTCACCCTCCTCTAATACACAGAGTCTACCTGCAGAGTCATGCCCCCCCTTTTTTTGGTCAGTGTTGTTTCAAATCGCTCGCCAAAGACAGAGTGAAGTGGTTTTATATCCCTTTATTCCTGTACCACTAGAGCAGGGTCTTATCACTACTGTGTATGTTATAATTGTTTATTGTTTCATGGCTAGTTGTGACTCCCTACAAGTTCTTAAGGTTACCTCAAAGGTCCCCCTCATTGTTATGTGCCGGTCATGTAGTTAAAACAGTTTAGTTTCTCTCTAGTTTGAACTAGTTTAATTTCCTCTATCTTTTGTTGGCCCCCACAATGTCACAAACATCCTGTGTGTAACTGTGGTGTGATAAAGGTATATAAGGTTTTGCTTGCCTATTAATAAATGAGACAAGATTGAACTATCAACCCATACAGACATACAGACATAATATCAAAGGCTATTGTGATAATAAACTCTATAGTTAGTATAGGTATGGGTATATAGAATTTATGAGAAAGTATGGAGGGGTGTGTGTATGGATGCTGGGTTTTCATTTGGAGGAGATGAGCTTGATGGACTTTATCTTTTTTCAACTATGTAACTATGTAACCCAGTTGTGTGTTTCTTATTTCCCAGGATCTCATACCCCGGCCTGAGTCCTCCCAGTCAGCCACACATAACACATAGAGGCACACAACCCTAACACATTAGAGTTGTGAGTTCATTTGAGGTGTATAAAAAACTCTAACATTCGACCTTTGATAAATAACACCCTAGGCTTTTTCTTTCACTAAATTCACGTGTATTTCTTATTTTCTAAAACAATCTTTAGACAAGGTATATGTATCCATGAAATCATTCTCTCTCTCTGTTGCAGAAAATCTTGCTTTTGTGGACTTTTCTAAGCTCTGAAAGCTCGTGCAATTGAGTTTCACAGTGCTCTCAAAATATGTCCATGAGAAGCAGTGATCTACCCAACTGAGCTACAAAGATGAAACAAAAGTTCTCTGATAATGAAAAGCTTGTACTTGTACAGGAAATCATGGCCAATGCAGATGAATTATTTACTAAAGATGCAGTAAGAATATTAGGTAAACATATATCTGTTAAGAGACATAATATCTGGAGTCTTGTAGCAAAAGAAGTCAGTAAGGTTAATCGCACAAGGCGCAGAGTTGAAGATTGCCAGAGTGCATGGCACAATTACAAAAGACAAATTACACGTACTATTGATGAGATAAAGAAGAATTTTTTTATCACTGGAAATGTGGAGCCTCTGGAAAACATTTTGAATGATACACAGATGCATGTTGTCTGCTATTTCAGAATGGATTCTGATTTAGAGATGAAAATCCAACAGCTTTCTGGTCATTCTTCAATGGAAGAAGGTAAAACTAGTAGAATCATACTGTATATATCCAATGTGTTTTCATAAGGTGCCTACCCCATTTATTTAGGTAATGTTTGATACAGAAACAACATTTCAGGGGCTTTTAACCCTTTCCCTGCCAGCCGTTTTGTCCTAGATGCGAACATCTACTGCCAAGCAGTTTTTAGATATTTTGCACTCTTTCACTTTAAGGGCCTTTCCTGGGGCGGTCTTTTAGTTTACCCAGGAAAACAATATATAGTTTTTTTCAGGACAACCTGAACTTTCAAAATATGCAAGAATTTTGGTGTAATTCTACTTCTGTAAAAAAATATAGGCTTCTAAGTGTCCAATAAAATGAAAAAAATCATGTTTCACAAAGAACAATCACATATATCAGAAACATCATTTATTTTATGTATGAGAAAACAGCTGATTTGGAAAGATCGATGTCTCCTGAACGCCAAATATATATAGTATTATGAAGATTTCTCACTTGTGGGTAAATATATGGTTGTACTCCAAACTACCAAGTTGCAATTGTTTCCTAAAGTTATTATGTTTTATAGAAATTGGTGAATTTTTTGAAAAATGACCTCAAAGCTTTCACTCTACAGAATCATATCTCCCAAACACCCCAAATATGAAAGCCTGGGGTCCACTGAACAGTTTGATGCCCAATATGTATAGGTGTACCCAAGCACGTGGCATATAGGGGCCCCAAAAGGAAGACCCCCATATGGTCTTTCATTTCAGATACAGCAAAATCAACACATTTACATTGTTGGGGGGGGGGCAAAAGTAGAAAAAAGTAAGTTCACCCCAGAAAACCATATATTTTCGGAAAGTACACATTCCCACGAATCTAAATTGGGTATGCATGTCTTTGTACTACAAAGTACCAAGCTGCAAACCATTCCTAAATTTGGTGATTTTGGCGACATTTCCAAAAATCACCTCAAAATTTCTAACCTGCAGCATCGTATTACCCACATACTTTTAGGTATGAAGAGAAATTACCCCAAATATGAAAGCCTAGGGTACTCTGAACAGTTTGATGCCCAATATGTATAGGTGTTACCAAGCACTGGCATATAGGGGCCCCAAAATGAAGACCCCCATATGGTCTGTCATTTCAGGTACCACAAAAGCAACACATTTACATTATTTTGAGGGGGCAAAGTTAGAAAAGAGTAATTTTACCCCAGAACACCATATATTTTCGGAAAGTACACATTCCCCCGAATACAAATTGAGTATGCATGTATTTGTACTCCAAAGTACCATACTGCAAAGCTACGCTAAAAGCTGTGGTTTTTATGACATTTTTAAAAAAATCACCTAAAAATATTTCAATTGGCTGCATTTTTCTCACCCAAATTCTTACATACAATTGTAAAACCCCCTAAATATTGATGTCAAGGGTCTACTGAACAGTTTGATGCCCAATATGCATAGATATACCAAAGCAGCTGGCATGTGCGGACCCCAAATACAAATAGTGCATATGAATTTTCTCGGCTGCCGATTCGCCTTCTGTGAACAAAGACCTTTGACTGCGCATTGTGTGCCACAAGACCCTCCTAACGGCACAAGGACCCCCAAAACCATATATTTTTGGAAAGTACACATTCTGAAGAACCCAAAATTGCTAAAAATGTGTTTGTACTCCAAATGATCAAAGAGCAAATTAAGCTAAAAAAAAATGTAAGGAACAACAATAAAAGCATAAAAATCACAAAAAATCAAATACAATTAGGCAAATCAATAAAATAACAAAATAACTGATCCAACAGTGTGGTTAGTGGTCAGAATGCTTGATCCACTAGTCACACTGGTAAAGCAACAGTTTTTTAGGGAATAACAAGAGGGAAACTGATAAACTGAAGAACTAAAAAAAAAAAAAGAGATCCTATAAGTGTGTGTTTGTGTATACATGTGTGTGTTTGTGTATACATGTGTGTACAGCTCTGACAAATGTATAAGTGTGTGTATATCTGTATGTGACTCTGTAAAATACAAAAAAGCCAGAAAATTAAAAAAAAATCTACGTTTAGTTATGTGTGTGCTGTGTTTGTGTAAATGCATGTATGTATGTGTGATTGCATGTATGTGTGTGTGTAACTGTGTAAATAGAAGGACACTTACCGTTTTTTGGAGAAGAAGGGATCAGAAGCAGATCTGCAGACTCCAGGATCACAGAGATCAACCGCAGGAAGTGTGTGGGCGGAGCTTCACACAAGGTCGGGTCCAGGAAGAAGCAGCACATGGGGAGCAGCATACAGCAGCCAGGATCAGGTAAGAAGTCGGGTCCTGAACAATTGCAGCACAGGAACCGAGTGGCAGCCCCCTAGGCTAGTTGTTTAGGGGGTGGGGGGGCCAGGAGAACCTCTCTGCACTTCTATTTTTGCAGAAGTGCAGAGAGGCAGCTTTTTAAAGAAAGAACGTAGCTCCTACGTTCTTGGCACTTGCAGCCTTTTTTTAAAATAACGTAGGAGCTACATTCTTGGCAGGGAAAGGGTTAAACCTAGATGAGTCTTTCTTCTACTGTCACGGTCGGCACCCTAAATCCTAAATCGGATGCCCCAAGGTCTTATTAAGAGAGGTGCATAGCGAAAGGTTCTGAATGAATAAAGTGGCATGACGGTAATGCAAAGTCTTTTGGGCAGAAGGTCACGGTACAAGGCGTAGACAGAAATCGTAGTCAGATCAGGCCGGGTCGGTGCAGGCAGAGTACAAATGGAGTCAGGCAGGCAAGGGTCAAGGAGATCAATCAGAAGGGATACAAAATAAGCAGTGTTGGTTATCAGGCAAGGGTATGGATACAGAAGTCAGAATCATCCTAAAACAGGCAGGGGTCACAACAGGAATCAGATTACAGAAGCTATACAGCACAGAGGCACCAGGAAACTCACTAAGAATTGTGTTTTGGCACTTTAAATACTTTTGAACTTCGCGAGTGTTGACGCCAGTGCGCATGTGCCTACAAAATAGAAGAATGTGTGCCACGCTAAGACATCGGCATAGAGGAAGGAACGGAGTGGCGTAGCGGGCATCCCACCGCACCATTAGACCACCAGGGTAAGTTGTTACATTACCCCCCCCCCGCGAGGAAGGACCACCGGACCCCCAGGCCTCTTAGGAAACTTAAGATGGAATTGTTTCCTGAGTCGATCAGCCCTAATGTCACAAACAGGAACCCAAGAATTGGGAATTCTCCTCAGGGCCATAACCCTTCCATTGTACTAGGTATTGCAACTTACCCCACACCAGGCGAGAGTCGAGTTCTTGGCTGACCTTCTTCCAACACTGGGGGAGGAAAGGATTGTGGACAAACCTGTGAGGCTGGTTTCAAAAGGGATAAATGAAAAGAATCAGATATTTTAAAATTATCAGGAAATTGGAGACGGACAGAGGAAGGATTGATTATTTCAGTAAAAGGATAAGGACCAATAAACCTGGGTCCCAACTTAAGTGAAGGAACTTTAAGTCTGATATTTTTTGTGGATAACCAAACCGGGTCTCCTACCTGGTACTTCGGTGCTTCCCTACGAGACCTATCAGCCGCCTTTTTTGAGCGGCCGTAACTGCAGAAAGGGAATCATGCACCCCGGACCAGATTTTGACAAATTGTTTCACAGAAGAATTGACAGATGGTACAGAGGATAATGAACCAGAAAAAGAAAATGCTTTGGAATGTTAACCATTAACAATAAAAAATGGTGATTGACCAGTAGAAGCATGAGTTGCATTATTGTAAGCAAACTCTGCCCAAGGTAATAGTTCAGCCCATGAAGATTGGTTGTCAGATTGTTCAAAGGACTGATTAACCCTTTCAGTTTGACCATTGGTTTGAGGGTGATATGCAATAGACAAAGACAAATCAATCCCAACCAAAGAGCAGAATGCTCGCCAAAATTTAGAAAAGAACTGTACCCCTCTATCAAAAACAATATTAACCGGAAAACTATGTAATTTGAAAATATTAGAAATGAATAACTCAGCTAAGGTCTTAGCAGATGGGAGGTGTGGGAGGGAAATTAAATGACTCATTTTGCTGAACCTATCCAACACCACCCAAATCACAGTTTTCCCTTGAGATGAAGGGAGGTCAACAAAATCCATAGACAAATGGGACCAGGGTCTGTCAGGAATAGGTAATCGCCTTAGTAATCCCTGTGACAGGTTCCTAGAAGACTTTGACAAACAGGGCAAGAATTAACAAAATTTTTGACATCTTGTTTAAATGAAGGCCACCACACATCATGGGACAATAAAGACATAGTTTTAGAGATACCAGGATGTGCCGCCATTTTTGAATTATGAGCCTCACCCAGAACATGTTCCCTGAAGCCCTCAGGTACAAATAACCTCCCGGAGGGAGTATCTACAGGGGCAGAAGATTGAACTGAACTGACGATAATAATTAGCAAAGCCTAAGAATCTTTGAGTTGCATGTAAAGAAACAATCCAGTACGGCCTTAACCTTCCCAGGATCCATTTCAAGACCCTTACCAGAGATATTGAACCCCAAAAATTGGACAGAAGAAGCCTCAAAGGTGCATTTCTCAAGTTTCGCAAATAAATTATTCTTTCTTAACCTGAGCAACACCTCCCAGACATGTTTTTGATGATCACTCAAGTTAGAGGAAAAAAATTAGAATATCGTCAAGATACACTACGAATAACCCCAGCGAATAACTCCAGCCTGGAACACTGCGGGAGCGTTGCAAAGACCAAATGGCATCACTAAATATTCGTAGTGGCCATCCCTGGTGTTAAAGGCCGTTTTCCACTCATCCCGTTCCCTGATATGGATGAGGTTATATGCACCTCTAAGGTCAAGTTTGGAATAAATAGAAGCATTTTTGACCTGATCAAATAGTTCAGAAATCAGCGGAAAGGGATAAGGATTTTTGATGGTAATTTTATTAAGACCTCTATAGTCGATACATGGGTAAAGACCTCCATCCTTCTTGCCCACAAAAAGAACCCAGCACCAGCAGGGGAACTAGAAGGCCTAATGAAACCTCTTTCGAGGTTTTATTTGATATACTCTTTCATTGCTTGGGCTTCAGGCAAAGAAAGAGGATATGTCCTCCCTCTAGGGGGAGTAGACCCAGGGATGAGGTCAATTAGGCAGTCATAACACATATCTGGGGGTAAAGTTTCTGCAGCTCTTTTACAAAATACGTCAGAAAAATCAGAGTAAGCCTCGGGTAACCCCTCAAGAGACGTGACTGCAACCACTTGAGGAACACTTATGCAAGAGACCTTACATTTTTTACCCCATGGAAGAATTTCCCCAGTTCCCCAATCAATATGTGGGTTATGTACCTGTAACCAAGGTAAACCTAAAATGAGAGGAGAAGAAGAACCTTCAATAACAAAGAAAGATAACTCCTCATGGACAAGGCCACCGCTTTCCTGGTTACCAGACCTGACCCCAAAGGGCTTTTGTCAACGGCTAAGATTCTCATGGGAGGATTTAAAGGAGTTAGAGGAATATATGACCTTACTGCGGAGGCAGCATCCACAAAATTCCCCACTGCCCCAGAATCCAGAAAAGCGGAAACCTTAACTGAGCACATAGACCAGGTTAAATTAACAGGCACCATGATCCTAGAGGAAAATTGGGAAGAGGAAACTTCTCAACCCAAATGGAGCTCCCCTTCTCCATTTAGGCTTTGAAGTTTCCCGGCCTCTTTGGACACTGGAAGTACCCTTCTCACCCCTTCTCTCCCTCTGTCTGCTATCTACTTGGATGGCAAGAGACATTAGATCATCCAAATTAGTAGATAGAGGGTAGTTTACTAAGCTGTCCTTGACAATATCAGAGAGCCCTATCCGGAATTGGCTATGAAGAGGTATGTCGTTCCAACCATTTTCTACAGCCCACCGGCGGAACTCAGTACAATACACCTCTGCATCCCGTTTTCCCTGGCGTAATTTACGAATCGCGGAAGCGGAAGATGATGCACGATCCGGGTCATCGTAAAGTATTCCCATGGTGTTAAAGAAGGTTTCAAGGGAAAAACAGGCAAGGTCAGAAGAGGATAATCTTAGGGCCAAAATTTGAGGGTCACCCTGTAATAGGGTCATTACAAACCTCACTTTTTCCTCCCCAGTAGTAAAGAAGTGAGGGGAAAAACTCAGGTATAGTTTGCATATAGTTTGAAAGATAAAAAATGTGTTTCTATCCCCACTAAATTTTTCAGGGAAAGAAATTTTGGGTTAATGGGGTTTATGAATATTACCCATCACGGCACGAGAACCCACTTGGACGGCAACAGGAGGTGAAACTACTGGACTTGGCGTCTGTTGCGGAGTGTCCAGTCTGCGAGTCAGGTTATAAAAGCCTTGCATCAGATAGTCTTGCTTCCACCCTTGATCCTCCATGCGCTGCAGCAGAGTAGTGAGGAGCGCTTCAGTAGAAGGAGCAGTGGCAGCGTGACCTTTGTCTTCCATTCTGGCCCGTTATAATGTCATGGCTGGCACCCTTAATTCAGAACCAATGCTAAGAACCCTGTTCTCGGCTCTTGCTTCCGCCTTTAACAGCCGCCTTTCACCTTGGGAGGAGCCCTCGGCTAATTGGATGCCGCCAGGTCTTATTAAGAGAGGTGCCAAGCGAAAGGTTCTGATCGAGCAAAGGGGCACAACGGTAATGAAAAGTCTTTTGGGCAGAAGGTCACAGTACAAGGTGTAGACAGAAATCGTTGTCAGATCAGGCCGGGACTGGGCAGGCAGAGTACAAATGGAGTCAGGCAGGCAAGGGTCAAAGCAGGAGATCAATCAGAAGGGCTACAGAATAAGCAGTAACCAGGCAAGGGTCAGGATACAGAAGTCAGAATCGTCCAAAAACAGGCAGGGGTCACAACAGGAATCAGATTACAGAAGCTATACAGCACAGAGGCACCAGGAAACTCACTAAGAACAAATCCTATAATGGGCAGTGAAGATTTTGTTTTGGCACTTTAAATACTTTTGAACTTCGCGCCATTACGCGAGCTGGCTTCAACACGCCAGCACACCTGCACCTACAAAAGAGAAGCGTGGCGGACATCCCCGCCGCACCACTAGACCACCAGGGTAAGTTGTTACATCTACAGCATGGAACCCCTTTAGTCTCAATACTGATGTACTCATGTATATAGGATACATATCACAGGATGTGTGATAAGTGCCTAATTCACTTTTTAGTAGCTGGTGTGATAGCATTAATTCTAGGAAATTTTGTGTTTTCGACAACATGAAGGGGGTTATTTACTAAACTTCTAATTATTACTCATTATTTTATTGAAACAAACTCGACCAAAGTCCCATCCACGATTTTGCCTTATTTATCAATAAAAAAAACTCGAAAAATTCAGATTGTGAAAAGTCTCGATGCAATAATGAAAAAATTCAAATTGTATAAATTTTTCTGATTTGACACCCGAAATGCTTGATTTTTTTTGTGAGTTCTCAGGATTATCGTATGAAACCCAGAGCAGATCACAATTAATTCAAATTGTATAAGGGACATCTGCCATCTGCCATTGTATTATACATGAACTTGATAGGTTTGAGATGGAGTATTTTTGGATTTTTAGCAGCGTCAGGGTATAATAAATTTCCCTATAAAAGTCCAACCAGAAAAAAAATCAAGTTTTATTATATAACCTCTAAAAGTAGTTTATATAAATGATCAATGCATTGTATTAAGTTGATTATTAGTGAATACTCAGGGGCACATTTACTAAGGGTCATATATCGAGGGTTAATTAACTCTCAATATTCGACCCTTGAAGTAAGATCCTTCGACTTCGAATATCGAAGGATTTACCACAAATACTTCGATGGAACGATTAAATCCTTCGGATCAAATGATTTGAAGGATTTTAATCCATCGATTGAAGGATTTTCCTTCGATCAGAAAAAGCTTAGAAAACTTATGGGGAAGGTCCCCATAGGCTAACTTTGTAGCTTGGTAGGTTTAACGTGGCGAAGTAGGTAGTCAAAGTCGTAGTCGAACGTCGTAGTGGCCTATCCGATGGTCGAAGTACAGTACCCAAAAAAAACCTTAGAAATTCGAAGTTTATTTACTTCGAATCCTTCACTTGAGCTTAGTAAATGTGCCTCTCAGTGTACAGTTAAAGGATCAATTATCAAGAATGCTAGAGATCTGGGGGTTTTCAGATTATCTGTAATTTGGATATTCATACCATAAATCTATTAAAACACATTTATAAAAGAGTTATGTGAGCTTTTTAAAAACTCTAATGAACTCTAATGAACTCACAACTCAAATGGTTTCTTATTTTAGAAAAGAACTTCAAAAAACTCGAATTAGCGAGTTCAGTACATAGTAGTGGAGTAGAGTTGTTATTATAAGAGTTTTCTAAATTATACAGGTCAGTTTCTAATCTATGGATTTCAGCCTGTTTAGTGGATTGTTTATCTGCTGAGAGTGCAACGAGTTGGCTTCTGATAGTAGCCTTATGGGCTTACCAGATCATTGATGCAACCATTTCCTTATTAGTAGTGTAGTATTCTTTAATGGAGTTAAGGACTGTAGTTTGAGTTTCCATATTGTGGAGGATGGTCTCATTGAGACGCCAGTGCAATTGAGAACAACCCCCCCCCCCCAAAAAAAACAAGTATCACTATAAAGAAATAGAAATTAGGTTATTGGGGTGTTACCCTAATTTTGGTAACCAATGGCACATGAGAAAGGTACCTAATAGACTACCAGTGCCAATAAGAGCATCCAGGCGACACAGTAGGAAAGTCATAGAGTGTTGAGCTCCACTGGGAAGACATTGATATGGTTACCATTCGAGATATATCTCAAGTGTGTGCTTGTGTGATGGTGGACTTTTAAGGCAGTCCGGTCAGAGGTCCCGATCTCTGGGATAGTTGAGACAATATTCAAACTTGTCATCTTTATTGGAGATCTTCGAGGTTCCAATAATGCTTGGGTTAAGGGTGGAGGTCCCAGTGAGAGTAGAAACTTCTTTCCTTGTCCTGGATCTGTAAGAGTATGTTGGTAGCCATTATGAGTAGCAATCAGTTTTAAAGGGAACCCCCAACAGTACTTTACATTGTGTGCTCATAGCTGTTGTTTGATGGGTTTCAGTTCCCATCTTTTTGCCAGGGTAACTGGAGAGACTTTATATATCTACTACACATTAAGCCCGTTAAATTAACGGGTGCTAGAACATATGTAGTCAAACATTCGCCAGAGACTGTCCGTGGGGCACATGCGCAGTAGTGCAATCCCACTGACACAAGGACTGGACGCAGAGACACTTCAACTTTATTTTATAGGATAGTTTTGTCCCTTGAAATTCTATTTACGGGAGCGCTCTAGTGTGTAGCAGAACCTGCTCTTTACTTTCAAAGTATTATTATTTTCAAAGATTATGATATCCCTGGGGTTCTGTTGGTTAGGTCTTTTGGGGCCTAGCGCTTTATGGGCCCTGTCAAATCGCCAGGCTTCAACTGGGCAGAGTTTAGAGAATAGTGCTCTAAGGTATTGTCTGAGATATTTTGCCTGCATATTTTCTTGAATGCCTCTGATTCTTTTCTTGCATATAAAGTAGATGTAGCTTTTTCTTTTTGTCTACGATTTCTATTCTCTAAATCTTAGCAATTCACCTTTAAAGCGATTAATTCCTCTCTCAGGGTCATTAGATTGTCATCTAAAGTATTATGGTACAGTATCAGGTTATCTGAGACTGTTTCAAGGTGATCAACCTAAGAGTAGAGATGTCTGTTTGATCTCTTGTACCGCTGATTTTACAGATGCGGTGATTGCCGACTCAGATCCACTTCTTAGTCATACCTCCCAACTGTTTCGGAGGGACAGTCCCTCTTTTGACAGCTCAACCTGCAGTCCCTCATTTGTACTGGAAAGTCCCTCTTTTCTCTGCACTGAACAGCCAGAAAAAGAAACAAAGTTTCTCATTTAATTGGCTTTTAGCAGAGAGCCCAGAACAGCTAACAGGTGCAAATAAGATACTTTGTAACAATTTTGAGACACAAAAACACAGTTTAGATAAGGAGAAATATTTTCAAACTTTCATAACCTGCCACATTTTGTAAAATGAACATGGTACTTAGGGGGTGTGGCCACAGAAAGGGGTGTGGTCAAAAAAATGTTGTCCCTCTTTTTACTTCCAAAATGTTGGGAGGTATGTCTTAGTAGCGCGACCCCTCTTTGTCGGGGGTTGAGGTAAAATACCTCTGATGTGCCGCCGGAGTGTCAGGGGGCCGAAGGGGGGCCCCGGGGCAGTAGCCCCGGTGGGCCCCAAGCCCCCCAGTCCGACCCTGCTGAAACCCTAAAGTAGTTAGGTTGCAATGTAGTTCTCAGGTGTAAAGCAAAAGCTGAACAGTTTGTAGGGAGGTAGTGCAAAATCCTTGCATTTACCCCTATTCTGCTGCATTTCCCTTTAATGGAGCTGGCATAGAGCCTGTGTTTGTGTGCTTTAAGCCATTGCCTAGCAACCAGCTGCACAGTGATCTCAGGGCTACAGGAATTTACACAGCAGCCTGGAAGTGGCCGTCAAAGTACATTAAGATCCCTTTTATTGAAAACACCAGATCCTAATCATACCGTTTAATAGATCCTATAACTGTCTCTGTATATGTGATATACTGTGGTCCTGAACAAGGTGCCAGGTCTAAAGAGGCAATGCACATCTCCAAAATACGAAAACACACCTTTATCCTTTGTTGTTTATGCATGTTCACATTCC
The DNA here is from genome assembly GCF_017654675.1 of Xenopus laevis. Classification (NCBI taxonomy): domain Eukaryota; kingdom Metazoa; phylum Chordata; class Amphibia; order Anura; family Pipidae; genus Xenopus; species Xenopus laevis. The sequence goes on from NC_054383.1 coordinate 86,499,812, forward strand.
AATCCCAAAACAATATCCATATTACCAATGTTAATGTTTTAAAAGCACCCTAATGTCTGGTGAAGATATATATATATATATATATATATATATATATATATATATATATATATATATATATATATATATATATATATATATATATATATATATATATATATATATATATATAGATAAATGAACAAAAACCAGCACAAGGGTCTTCCAGTGATGAAAATATTGTATTGTTACATAGTATGCAAAACCGACATTTCGGTCACCATCGGGACCTTATATATATATATATATATATATATATATATATATTCAGTAAAGAAGGTCCGCACTCTCAGGACTTAAAAATTAAATAATGTTTTATTAACAAAAGACTAACGTTTCGGCCTTTCTCAAAATGAAAAATATATATAATTATGGAATATTGATACACAATGATTTCGGTGCTTGAGTGCAGTCCACATGTTTCTTAGAGATCCTTTAGAAGAAGGATTTAATCAATCTAATTTATTGAAGGCCCCAGTAACAGTGAAGGAACACACAATGATGTGACAGTGTGTGTGACGTAACACAGGTAAGTGACAATGTGGCTTGCAAACTCCCCTCACACCCACTACTCAAATAAACAAATAATTAAAACAACAAACCCAATCCTCAACTCAAAAGAACAAAAGTCACAGACAGGTAACATATTAACGGTATGTTAATACCAGAAAGAAAAACGTATCGATACATTGTATATCAGATATGTGCCATATAATCAAAGTAAAATAAATATCTGTAACTGTGTCATGTAGTCAGAGCACCTGGTGGAAAATGTAGATTAAAAAAGACAAACCAATGAATGAAGAGAGGTCCCTGGGGAGCTATTATAAGGCATATAGTATAAAAGGAACAATGCGTTAAATCATATAGGGCACAATAGACGGCACCATAACACTAGTTGTAGGAGGTCAGGATAAATATTGAAAAGGACAGAACGCGGTGCTTATGGTCTGCTTGGAACTAGATTCCCGGCTATTGCCAGATGTGGCTTATATAATAGTATAGTAATAGAAATGATCAAGCGGGGTTGCCCCATTGGCGGTATCAGACACATGTAAAATGGGGGCAGAGACACAGCTCAAGCATTATTGTTATTATTATTATTATTAATAATAATTGGGAGAGAGAATAGCAATGCCAGGGGGAATGATTCTCTTCGATATAGTCCTGGAACCCACTGTTACCTGGAGACACTGACCAACACAGCATTCCAAGGTCCACCTTACTGGCAAAAGTAGTCACCATTACAACTATATAACTACCATGTAACATATTGCTTAATAAGGCCGCCAAGCAAAACATATAAAGAATGAACAGATATATATTTTTCTAAGAAATGCGCTCACCCCTTTTTTGGAAATAACAGATTTGCTTATCCTCTCAATGTATATAATGCACCAATATACCACAGTAATCAAATAATAAGCAAGAAGAAGGAATTAAATAATGCTACTTCCAAACCCTTTCAATGCTTCATATATAAATAAAAGTTACTTGTTTAATGTTAAAAGTTCCCACAGGGCTCTTGTCATGTACACTATGTGACTCTATTGTTGTACACTTTCAGATGACCACAAAGTACAAGTGCAGTGGTGCATAAGTCCGGATCCTCTGCTTGTACTCCCTCCAAAACAAAATTACACAGAGCTCATAGTGTAGCAAACTTTCTATAATCACCCCGGCATGCTATTAAGCATCTAGCCATAGGCTCAGGGGGTAACCATAATAAGAACATACACCTAGTGGAAAGTGGAGGGAAAGAAAAAATAAGGACGATCTGTTGAAGGATGTGGCACCAAAGATGTGCAAAGGTTGAAAGATTTGGTGTGAAACCAGGAGAGACTGTAGGAACAGAACAAGACAGAAGAAGAAGAACAAGGATATGAAAAGGAACCAAACCGTCAGGTGCTGTTCAAATGAACACCAAGCTGATCATTCATATAGGGCAGTGATCCCCAACCAGTAGCTCGTGGGCAACATGTTGCCCACCAACCCAACCCCTTGGATGTTGCTCTCAGTGGCCTCAAAGCAGGTGCTTATTTTTGAATTCCAGGCTTGGAGACAAGTTTTGGTTGCATAAAAACCAGGTGCACTGCCAAATCGAGTCTCCTGTAGGCTACCTGTCCACATAGGGGCTATCAAATAGCCAATCACAGCCCTTATTTGGCACCCCAGGAACTTTTTGCATGCCTGTGTTGCTCCCCAACTCTCATTATTTTTGAATGTGACTCACGGGTAAAAAATGTTGGGGACCCCTGATATAGGGCATATAAATTGGCAGAACACTTAATAAATTTTTATAGAGGACGTATTAGTAGATATTTGTAATATTTAAAAAAAAAATTGAATTTCTACCCACAGAAGCAGAAAAAAGACAAGTCAAATAAAATGGTGTGTAGGAAATCAACTCATTTAGGCCAAAAGGACGTAAGAGGGAATTTAATAAAAATTTCAAGTGTTATTTAAATGGTGGTTTTGTGAATGTTGAGCACTGCTTGCAATGTAAAATCAATCGCTGGTGAATATTACATTGCACATTATAGCTAAGCAAAGGTTTAGCACCTGCTCTGGAGTTTCATTAAAGATTTTGTCGCAAAAAATGCTTTGCGATTGCAACATATTATCATACACTGCGAATGTTCGCATAAGCCATTTGGTTGCAAACTTTGAGATGAAGTGGTTGAGATCAGTCAACAAGGACACAAATATGGTCGCTAACATTCACAACAGTCTTTGTGCAGGTTTTTTGTGCTATGAAACATATTACATTCCCCTAATAATGTACAGAGTTTATGAGTTGAAGCAACATTCTCTCATGGTTACCCCCGTGTACAGGAGGGAGTACTTGGTCAATGATCATGCAGTGTAAACTTGCCAACGTGTGTGTATGATGTAGAGAAATGGAGGGCGACAGGTTTGTCCACTTTCGCTATTTATCCTGACCTACACCTAGTTGTATGTTGCTGATATGCCGCCCATTGTACGCATTGCTCCTTTTAGATTATATGCCATACAATAGCTCACGAGGTACCTCTCTTCTTCATTCGGTTGTTTGTCTCTTATAGTCTCCATTTTTCACCTATTTGCTAACATTTATTTCTCTCTGCCTACATGACTTTTGTTCTTTTGAGTTGGGGATTCTGTTTCTTGTTTTAAAATAGTGGTTCACCTTTAAGATAAGTATGTTATATAATAACCAGTTCTGAGCAATTTGTCTTCATTAGTTGTTTTATATTTTTTTAATTATTTGCAATCTTCGTCTAACTCTTTCCAGTTTTCAGATAGTGGTCACTGACGCCCATCTAAAAACAAATTCTCTGTAAGGCTATTCATTTGTTGTTATAGGTACTTTTTATAACTCAACTTTCAATTCAGGGCCTCTCCTATTCATATTCTAGTCTCTTATTCAAATCAATGCATGGTTGCTAGGGTAATTTGGACCAGAGTACTGAAACTGCAAACTGGAGAGCTGCTGAATAAAAAGTTAGATAACTCATCTTATTTTGTGCATGTGGTTATCATTTTGCAGAAACAGCAAAGGTGTTCCCCAAACTGTTGATCCAAAGCAGGGAGCATGGAATTAATCCCAATACAGATATGGGACCTGATATCCAGAATGCTTGGGACCTGGGGTATTCCAGAATAATGGATCTTTCCATAATTTGGATCTTCATACCTTAAGTCTACTAGAAAATCATGTAAACATTAAATAAACCCAATAGGCTGGGTTTGCTTCCAATAAGGATTAGCTATATCTTAGTTTGGATCAAGTACAAGCTATTGTTTTATTATTACTTAGAACAAGGAAATCATTATTTGGATTATTTGGATAAAATGTAGTCTATGGGAGACAAACAAGGGAAAGTTGTGCTTACCACTATTTTTTAAAACCATTAGGCGGGGGTGCAATGAGGCTGTGACCACAAAATACATATAGTCAACTACAAGAGTCCTCTGCACTCAACCCATTATCAATATATTTAAGACAGAGACATTTTGTGCATACTGCTACTAAAAAATGCCTTACCCTTTAAACAACACAGGGATTGTTTGTCCATATATTGCAATATATTTAAGCTGGCCAACTACATCAAAGTCATCCCATATCTGGCCAGTCCTACGCTTAATTTTCATCTGATTCATTAAGAATTCAATTGCTTAATTATAGATTTTACAAAGGGACTAAGTTTTACCTGCAACTTACTAGCTGCTTTCAAAGTAAAACTCCCAAACTTGGCTGCCCTTTTATTAGACACCAGTGGGATCACCTGACTATAGCTGGGAAGGGTGGGAGCACAACTTTCCCTTGTTTGTTATAGTTTATACAGGAGCAGTGACCAGCTCCATGTTGTAGCTCCCACCCTTTCCAGCTATAGTCAGGTGATCCCACTAGTGTCTAATAAAAGGGCAGCCAAGTTTGGGAGTTTTACTTTGAAAGCAGCTAGTAAGTTGCAGGTAAAACTTAGTCCCTTTGTAAAATGTATAATGAAGCAATTGAATTCTTAATAAATCAGATGAAAATTAAGCGTAGGACTGGCCAGATATGGGATGACTTTGACGTAGTTGGCCAGCTTAAATATATTGCAATATATGGACAAACAATCCCTGTGTTGTTTAAAGGGTAAAGCATTTTTTAGTAGCAGTATGCACAAAATGTCTCTGTCTTAAATATATTGATAATGGGTTGAGTGCAGAGGACCTCTTGTAGTTGTCTATGGGAGACAGCCATTCCATAATTCAGAGCTTTCTAGATAACGGGTTTCCAGATAACATATCGCATAGCTGTAATTAGAAGGGGGATGTTGATACTACTGGCTATATATTGTATAATAAGAGTAATTTGTGCTAATGCCAAAAATGCACACCATAATACTAAAGCACAGAGAACTTCTGTCTTGGCCATTAGCTGTGCTCAGCATCTTGTGTTGGTTAAATTTCATATTCCAGGGACTGAATGCATTAATGTGTGACACATGCCAGTGCTGAATACCTGCCATAAAAAGGCAATACGACCTCTTTTAAGCATTGTTCCCACTGGCACTCCATAGCTTGTACATCTATTAACATGCAAGGTAGGGGTGTAAAAGGGGACACCACCTAACATAAATGAATATGTTTATATGATTTTTTTGACAGATAGTATTCAGAATAGGCCAGGGTCCAATCAGCTGTCCCTATCATCAGCAGCAGGTCCAATAGAAGCAATACTGCAACAAATGACTGTGATGGCAGCATCTTCATCATCACCGATGACTGCGGCTTCATCTGTGGGAGCACCACAATGTTCACCAATTACCTCAGCATGTCATGCTGGATCTTCTAGTTTATCTCTTGGTAGATCTTCTGAAAATCAGACAACTCAACTGGCACAGTGGACAGGGGATGATCTGCCTCTACAACCAGAGCCAAGACCATCTGTCCAAATGACCCCACCAGTGACTGCATCTCCTACTCCATCTCCACTGCAACCAGTGTCTGTTACAGCAACTCCACAACTGCTAGCGACTGCTGTTTCTTCTGTGAGAGCAACAAGACCATCAATAACCTTACAAAGCCATAGTCCTTCTACAGGTCAAACAACACTGATCCAAAAGAAAATACCTACCCCATCTACATCCATGATATCCTCCTTCAAAATTTCACCAAAATCTCTAGATGAAAAAATAGAGGAGCTGCAGAATGATGTCTGTGATATTCAGAAAGAGTTAAAAACAGTTAATTCAAAATGTGATAATATTAGAAAAAAGTTACAGAAGATTATAGAAATTCCATAATTGCCATTTTGTAGAGTATGAATTTAATGATATTGGTTTCTTTGTTAGGACTTGAACAACCTGTTTAGCATAGAAATTCAGCCCACGTACTATATTTGTAGTGGTGGATGGACCCACGCACAAAACCAGCCTGGAAAAGACCTCCCTACCCCATACCCATGCTTGAGTTCTGCAATCCCTGCTCCCAACCAGTGGCGTAACTAGATATTACTGGTCCACACAGAAAAGGATTTTTTAGGCCCCAAAAATGTCTAGAGGTTGACCTGTTTTACTAATATTTATTGAAATTGTATATGAATTAAAGCCTCATGGGGCCCCTATACCTCTTGGGCCCCCCTGCAGCCGCATGGTCTGCTTACTCTATAGTTATGCCCCTGCTCCCAACCCTCACATGCCTCTTGTGTTTACATACAGAGCTGGTGTTTCAGGGTGTCAGTAAAGACTTTTTCTCTTTTAAAGTGACAGTAATACCAACATCTTTTAGTATTTGATCCACCACTGTAATAATATATTCTGTATATATATTTGAACTGCTTCATCCAGAATTAAAAAAATACTCTGCTGTAGTTTCTAAATTAGTCAAAGCTGCATTCCTCTGTGTACTCTTTTAGCTTCATAGTGAAGGAGCTTTAGTAAATAAGCTTTTATCGGTGTCTGCAGGTAAAATGTATGTTACAATGCTTTTGGGGGAAGTCTGTGACAGATTGAAAAATATTTTTATTTTTAATGATTAAGTGCCTCAGGCATGAAATATGTAAAGCTACTGTCTTTACAAATAAAATGTTTTCTTTAACTGAATTATCTACACTTTGATGGTCCATTTTGTGTCAGCCTGCTATGTTTGAAGATATAGGTGTCTGTTTACTAAGGTGTGTTAAAAAGCGATTGTAATAATAATAGACTATGTCCAGCGAAATACAGTAGAGCATGGGTTACTCTGGGCTCTAATACACATGAATGGGCCTTTCCTATGTGGAAGGTATGAAGGGGAGGTGACATTTTAATATACTCACTTAGGCTTCTGGTGTATGAAAATAAAATAAGAAAGCCAGGAGATTCTTGCAGCAAACAAACAGCACGAGTTTTATTGTCCAAGCCAATGATCCACAGGGTTAAAAGTCACACACCATGTGGAGACAGCTAGGGAATTGTAAGGGTCATCCCTGGGGTTTCAATGTCCAATACAACAGACATAGATCAGGGAGAAGACTATGCTTCATTGGCAGAGGGTGATTTTTTTAATGTTTGGGAAGGCTTAAGTTAGCAATACACAGACTGGATGAAAGCTGAAATCAGATATAGAAGATTCCCCCATGGGTCCAAAAACTCCAAACTACCAATGATTATTATTTTTCTCAAAATACCTTCTGAATTACAAGCAGTCAAGCACTAGAATCACTGTATTCCTGCTCTGGTAGCATTTCTTGACAGGCTAGTGTCATCTTCATGACATAATACCATACGAAAAACCAACGGAAATGGGAAATAGCATCACAATCATGTTATTTAATTAGTGTAGTGGGTTCTGCACCGCAAGCATATTATACAACATTAAACACTGTGGGTACTGACACCCTAAGCACAAAATATACACAGGCATAGTAAAATAGTAATTTACATTGGAAAAACATACACGTTCATCAGGTTCAACCTTTTGTTTAAGTGAAACCTGCCTAACTCTACTTGATCCAAAGGATCCAATGGATACATAGACAGCAAGCAAGCAGTGGGTACTGACCTCCAGCACAGTGGGTACTGATCTGACAGGCACATTATATCTAATGAGAAGCAGGAACATTAGGGGGAAAATGCATCATCTTTTAGTATGATCTAGAGAGTGCTTTTCTGAGACAATTTGCAAATGGTTTTCATGTTTTATTATCTTTAGATTTGGAGTTATTTAGCTTTTTATGCAGCAGCTCTCTGTCTTACAATTTCAGCCATCTGGTGGCTAGCGTCCAAATTACCATAGCAACCATGGATTTATCTGAATAAGAGACTGGAAAATGAATAGGAGTGGTGTGGTGTTTATACAAATGGCCTGTAGATGTCAATGTGCTCAAGACTTATACTGTGCATACTTTCCATACAGCTTGTGGTGTTAGAGCTGAAGTTACTGTTGTGTAATGGCTGCATGAGCCTGCTAATAAAGCACTGTTATACTCTACTCATCCTCGGCTACCAAACATAACAAATTGGCGACGAGATGTCTCTTCTACCTCTGCAGCAGCCTGCAGCTTTTCTACCAAACCCTGGTGAGCCTAGTATACCTTTTACCGCTTGGATCCATATGTTTGAAAATTACATTTTTGCTGCTGACCAAGGGGAGATTTCTGCTGCTAGAAAGCATGTTTTACTTATTCACTGTCTGGGAGCAGAGGGACAGTGTATATTCTATACATTACCTGATGAGACTTATGAAACTGCTCTTACTGCTATAAAGAACTTTTTTGTGTTAAGAGTAAATGTGGTTGCTGAAAGATATAAATTCCTCCAATGTGGACAGCGTAATGACGAACCCACAGAACAATTTGTAGCAGCTTTGTGAATTCAACACTGTGGCCTAATAATGCACAGTCACAGGCAAAATTCAGTGCTAAGGAAAAGGATTCACCTACACTGCAAAACCGTGCAGCAAATACAAATAGAAAATAATGATTTCGCCGTGGTTCAACACAACACACTGCAAATTATGTTACATGTCCTGCAAAAGCTGTACAGTGCCGCAATGCAAAAAGGTAGTACATTTTGCTAAGATCTGCCGTAGTTCTGCTAAAGATGTTCATGAAGTCACTACTACAAATGTCACAGTATTAAGTGTGGATAAAGCTGACACATTTATCCAAGACAAGTTTATATGCACTGTCAATGTCAATACTGATTCTGCTGACAAGGGACACTCCATTAACATGATGTTTGATACAGGTTCAGCTGTTTCTATACTACCAAAGGATATTTTCTTGAAATACTTTGCAAAAGATCCGCTTGTTGCACCTGCCCTGAGACTGGTCAGATACTTAAAGGATCCAATCCCTGTGCTTGGTTGCTTGCCAGTGACAGTACAATTTGAATCAAATACTGCAAAATGTGACTTTTACATTGTGAATAAGGGTATTGATATATTTGGAAGGGATCTCTTTGCTGCATTAAACCTATAATTAGTTGATGGTCTCATTACTACAGCACCAGTGCCTGCCACACAGCCAGTGTCTAAAATTTCACCACTTCAGCCAGTACCATTTCCTGATTCAGCATGGGAAAAAATTGCTATTGATATTGTGGGTCCTTTTGCAGATGCTCCTATAGACTGTAGATTTGCTATAACCTTGATAGACTATTACAGTAAATGGCCTGAAATTGCATTTGTTTCTCATATAACATCAGCTACAGTAATAATATTTCTGTCTACAGTCTTCAGCAGAGAAGGTAATCCAAAGGAGTTAATATCAGACAACAGCCAAAGTTTATCTCATCTGAGTTTGAATTCTTTCTGAGAGAGAGGAATGTTGTGCATAGGAAATCTTCAGTGTATTACCCACAAGCAAATGGAGAAATTGAGCGATTCAACCGAAGTCTGAAAGAAGCACTACAGACCGCAAATTTTACTTGGAAATCTTGGAAAGTATTTACAACAGAGTTCCTACATAACTATAGCGCAATGCGCCATGCAACAACCCAATAATCTCCAGCTGAATTATTACATGGTGCGCCCTAAGTTACATGTTGCAGACATCAAACTTCCGCAAAATATGGTGCCTACAAAATCATCTACTGCTGATATTGTGAAACATCAACAAGTCAAATGCAAGGCTTATACTGACAGAAAACATGGTGCAAGAGAAGTGCACTTTCAACCTGGATCTTAAGTCAGAATTAAGAAACCAGGACTACTGAAACAAGGACAATCTAAATTTACTACAGCACATAAAGTGAGACACCTGTGAGGACCATACACATATCAACTGTCTGATGGACGCATATGGAATGCAAGTCATCTTGCTCCTGCTAGATATGACTTTGGAGGAGTTCCATTTGATGAAGGAAATTTTCCTACTCCTGATGCCAACTGCAATAGGCCTGAAGAAAGTGAACCTATAAGGCATACTGAGGGAATCAGAAAACTATCTGCATGGACCAAGGTCTATGTGATGTGAAAAATATATAATATTGCCTTAAGAATACCTGTACTGGTAAACCCTTGATGTGCCCCAGTCTACCCAATTACTTTCACATCTAGGTAATCTTCCTCCTCCTTCTATTGTTCCTGGGGCCAGAGAACTCCATGAATTGTGCAACTCTTGGGGAAAAGGCGGGCCTACCTAACCTTATGCCTGCCATAATTTTGCTCATCCTTTAAGATTTGGATAATCTAGGCCATGCCTGTTGTGTTCACTGTGCAGCCTTTCAGTGTTATGCATGTGATACTAAGGCTCCAGAAACAGGTGGCACACTAGCAGCAACAGATTCTGTATGTTTATTCAGCAAGGAACATAGAACTTAGCACACTAAAAATCTGCCACTCTCCTGACCTCCCATTCTGGCCCAGTCACTGCTCCGACCTCCCTCCCTGACCCCAGTCGCTGGTGAGTTAAAGGAAAGTTATGCGGGGGAGGGAGACAGAGGTAGGTTGCAGCTGGGGGGCCCGGGGGTGGTGTGGAGGCCTCTGAGGCAACAAGCATTAGTTTGATGCTGTACTATATGCTTCATTAAAAGGGTGGTTCACCTTTAAGTTTGTTGTTTATTTTTTATAGTTTTTGAATTATTTGCCTTCTGCTTCTGATTCTTTCCAGCTTTCAAATAGGAGGTCACTGAACCCATCCAAAAAATTAACAATATGTATTGTTATTGCTACTTTTTATTACTCCTTTTTTTATTCACATCCTCCCCTGTTCATATTCCAGTCTCTTATTCAAATCAATGCATGGTCGCTAGGGTTATTTGGTATGCAACCGGGATTGGGCTTTTTTTTTAATAGGATTCAGATTCAGCTGAATCCTCGTACCTGGAAAAAGGAAAAGCTAAATGAGGGGTGTGATAGGTGTAATGTATGTGAATTAGTGCAGAAGTGTTACCTAGTGACAAGTGCAGCAGATATAAAGAGTGTCTCGCAGGCTTCAGGAGATTTTTACTCTGAGTAATGCTGTTAAGCAGAGAGGTATATGACCTTTTATATTTTGATCACAGGCAAACAAGTTAGGGACCACCGTATGGGGTTTACCTTGACGTGGTATAGTGGCTTATCAATTTTATCATCATAACTTTGTAACAAAAAACCCTGTTTTTTCTTTTCTTTTTCAAATACATGCACTTGCATATTTATTGAATCATTTAGACAGGGGATTATTGTACTTAAACTGTTTTTATATGGCCTTAGGAGTGCACCGACAACCCTCCTTTCTTTTTTTACCTTCACATACCTTATAACTTAAAATTGCAGCACTCCAATCATGTAGAAATATAACCGCCTTTATTATTTTATACGCCATCTTCAGCAACGTTTCAGACCTTCCAGGTCCTTTTTCAAGCTGACAAAATACCTTAAAAGGTCCAAAATGTTGCTGAAGTTGCTGTATGAAATAATAAAGTGGGTTCATTTTCAAAGCAATATAATTCAGCCATAATTCAGGTTTAATTGCAGAAATAATATACTGCAGTTTAATCATTACTGGGTGATAACTTAAATGAAAGGTAAGGAATCATTTTCTCTATAACAAAGAAAAGTTTTCTGTAACAGGGTGTGTAACAGAAACTGAAAGTGTCCTACCGCAGATGTATAAATACTGGAAATTTCCAGAAGCAAAACATCTGCGGGACATTGCTGCACTGGTAAGAAGCAACTTTCATACGGACTATTTATCTTTCTTTCTATTTCTTTCTTTCTTTCTCTCTTTCTCTCTTTCTTTCTTTCTTTCTTTCTTTCTTTCTCGTTCTTTCTCTTTCTTTCGCTACCGACTAATTACATTTTATTTGATTACTCTAATTTCTACTGCAACCTAATTATTACTGTTTCTCTCAACAAGATGCTATAAATAAGATGCTATAAAATAAATGAAGGCAGAGACCAGCTAGCATGCAGTATTTTACAAAGAATTTCCAATTATAGTTTAGACCTAGAAAACTTTAACTAATATGCATTTTTCATCTTCCAGCAGATGTTAGAATGTCTTTAAGGATCAAGAAAAAAAATAGTTACTTTGACGGTAACAAATGTGGGGAAAGCATGAAAGTTTTACACCTATATGTTGAAGCATATCTACAACAAAGCTTTGTAACGGTGTTAAAATAATACCTAAGAAGTCACATACTAAAATGTTTTTCTCCTATGTATCTGTTTCTCCACTGGTAGGGTGGAGTGTCTGTCTGCTGTCTTGTACCCTTGTGCAAGCAGTGCCTCCTGATACTTCTGTGCTCTGGAGACAAAGGAGAAAGATTGCCAGCACACAGTTTGCCTTTAAAAATAGTTGTTTTTAAAAAAATGAGGTGTTAGTTAGTGATGGGCGAATAAATTTGCCTTATGCAAATTTGCGGCGAATTTCCACGATTAGCGAAACTCCTGCGGAAATTTGCTGGCGTCAAAGAAATGTTGACACGCGTCCAAAGAGTCACTCACGTAAAAATCTACGTGTGTCAATACTATTCGGATGCCCATTGACTTTAACCTCTGCAACCAATTTAACGGAAGCGTAAATTTTCGAGTTTCACAAATTTTCCAGCGAAGTGAAACGGGAGAAATTCGCCCATCACTGGTGTTAATACCACAATTTGGCCAAAATATATAAACACAGCTGGCACATCAAGGCCCTTTATTTAACTTGAGTCCCACACTGACTCTTAGGGCTCTTACTCATGAGCGTTTTTACCTGCGCTCCCCTGCGTTCCGTTTTTCGGCGTTCAGCCGCAGGGGAGTGCAGGAATAGACGCATTTCATTTTTTCAAATGGGGCTGTACTCACACAGGCGCATGTAGGCGCCAAACGCAGGAAAAATGCAGCATGTTGCGTCTCAACCTGCGTTCGGCGCCTACATGCGCCTGTGTGAGTACAGCCCCATTTAAAAAAAATGAAATGCGTCTATTCCTGCGCTCCCCTGCGGCTGAACGCCGAAAAACGGAACGCAGGGGAGCGCATGAGTAAGAGCCTTTAATTAACATACACATGAAAGTCGTTTCTTGTTCTAAAGGCTGAATGGCAGCTACAAACAATTTGGTTACAATTAGTACGCAACACATTGTTTCTTAATTGTATTTTGTAATGCCGATTTTTAAAGGCAAACTGTGCGCTGGCAATCTTTTGCCTTTTTGTGTACAAATAATGGCTTTTTATAATTTGTAGACTGGCTAAAGGGGGCTTCTAGCAGCTGGTTAATGCCACAGTGTGGGTTAGACTGAGCACTGGTGATGCACTGAAGTAATGACAATGTCTTCCACTGGGATATTGTGGGATATTGGCATCAGTCTGTCTTTTCTACATGTTCACAGTAGGTCTGATACTGTTTGCCTCATAATAGTTTACTAGACATAGTGGATCTCAGCTTGCAGAAAAACACAGGTTGAGAAGCCACTAGTTTGCTTCTTTAAGTTCCTGCCCCCGGATACATGGTGTTGGCCCAGCTGCAGGCACACATGGTGGATTTTGGTGCCAAAATGCGAATTCTTGTGTTTCAGTTCCAAAACCCACCATGTGTGCCTTCACCTGGACCAATGCAATGTATCCAGGTAAAGGCATTTCAAGAATTGACTTGAATACATCAAACATCCAACCTCACACGTTAGGGCATATCGCTTCATACAACAATATATTCAGGTTCCCAACAGGTCACAGATCCACAGGCCACTTTCGTTAGACTAGTCTTCCGCCTTCCTCGTCACCCTCTTAGGAGCTCACTCCCCACTTGTCTGCTTGACAGTCCAGCATTCCTACAATGCCCCACAGCCCTTCTCCAGACAGGACTTTTACCGTGATGACACTTCCCCGTGGCTTCCCTTTCTAGTCCTACTTTATCACTGTGGTCCCTTCCTACGTTATGTGAGCCATCTACCTCCATGTTTAGTTTTGGGCTACCCGTACTAAATGGCCTGCCTAATTCAAACACCTAGGGGCAGATTTATCAAGGGTTGAAGTGAATTTTCGAAGTAAAAAAAATTAAAATTTCGAGCTATTTTTGTGTACTTCGACTAGGGAATAGTCCAAATTCGATTTGAATTTGAAAAAAATTGAAAATTAGAATATCGAAATGTATCATGTACTGTCTCTTTAAAAATTTGACTTTGAGCATTTGGCGTCTAAAACCTGCAGAATTGCTGTTTTAGCCTATGGGGGACCTCCTAGAACCTATTTAGAGTCAATTGGTGGACCTTTGAAAAATCTGAATTTTTTTGAAAAAACTTTGAATAGAGTTTTATCGAATGCACTGTTACTTTGATTTATACAATTTGAATTCAAACGAAAATGGCCTATTCACCTGAAAAAAAAAAGTTTTTTTAAAATAAATTTCGGTTGGTCTTTTTTTATTCAAATTTTGAAGTTACGGGAGTTCAAAAAAACTCCCATTACTTAGAAATTCAACCCATGATAAATCTGCCCCCTAGTGTTCACTCCACTTATTTTACCCTTCTCTGTCTGGTCCTACTGCTCTTGATTTGGTCTCTTGACAACAGCAAATATACGGAGCCGCACACACTTAAGATTTATGCAGTTGGGGGCTAACCATTTTTATCGCTTCACCAAAAAGTATCAACATTTCAGGTGGTACACCCTCCCTTTGTAAGTCTACAAGCTGTAGTGCACACTCACTATTTAAAGCCACAAGCCCCACCTCCCATACCCATAGTCCTTAATTGTCCATTTAGTCCAATTTGCGATGAAATAATCCATTGTCCATTAGGAATCCAAACCTGTCGTGAAAGCCAAATCCCCATACACATAGACTACTATACATTACCATTAGAAATCTGTATTGATATATTCCCTGCCAGAGGGATTGTTAACTTTATCTTAACTCTTTATGTAGTCCCCCCAGCATTTCTTATCTGTGAAAGAGAAAGGAAAATGGCAGGGTACAGGGAAATACAGTGTTAGGGACATTATAAAAAACACGTGTGGTTAAAATTCTCATTAAGGCCCTTAGGAAACAATGTGTTTAATTATGCCATTACAATGGTCACAATCATAACATGGGAAGGTACCAACATCATTATAGGTAATTTTCAGGTTCACCCTTTCCTTAATGTCAGTTTTTATAATACTATCAGCTATACTTTTACCTACTGCTCTTGATGACATGGGTCCAACCTCCTCCACATCTTGGTGTTCCTGCTGTCATTCCCTGTGGGAATGACAGCAGGGTGTTATTTCCCATTTTAGTACAATTTTTATAACCTCCTAACTCCTCCTAGTGGCTTGGGTGCACATTACACATTGTGTCTTCCCTTTGACATTACTGCCATCTAGTGGCCTAAATCCACAAACCATTAACAAAAAGACACAAAATAACATGCATATAATCACTTAATATTCATCCTTTCCACCTCCTAACAGGCTGCCTGTCCAGCCTGCATCCGTTCCTGTGATGGCCACCCAGCCTATGAATGCTTCTGTGCTGGCTGTCCAGCCTTTGTCCACACCTATGCCGACTGGCCAGTCTATGTCATCCAGCTATGGCCATCCAGCCTGTATCCACTCCTGTGACAGCACCCAGCCTATGTCTGCTTCTGTGCTGGCCATCCAGCCCATGTCCCCGCCAGTGACTGCTTCTGTGCTCTCCGTCCAGCTTATGTCTTCTTCTGTGCTGGCCACAAAGCCTATGGGGCAGATTTACTAAAGGGCGAAGTGACTAACACTGGCGACGATTTGCCAGCGTTACCGCTACGGGTGCAGACATCACTTCGCTAGTAAAGGAGATAGACGCTAGCGGTCATTCGCACTCTATATACTCTATATATGCTCCAGACTATGCCAGTTAAGCTTCTACCCATAGTGGCTAAGCTCATGTGCCTTCTGCCCAACCTTCAGCTCGTGTGCCTGCAGTTTAGCCTCTGGTGCACTTGGCTACTCGTATTGCCAATTTGTCCAGCTACTCTTGTAAAGATGACACATTTTGGATGAATGTAATTGTCCTGCATTATGGCTTTAGCAAAAACTGATACAGACTGGCTCCGTAATCTTTGAGAATATGAAGCAGGGGGAAAAAAATTATACACATTTGTTATTGTTTCCACTAAGCAAATCTATAGGGAAAATAAACAAATTGACGTATCCTCCCATTTTTTATCATTTTTATCAACACAATGTAAGCATATATTATAATGTAGCTATAATGTAGTTATTGTAGGATCTGTCACATCTGAGACACTTCATTTAAACATAATGTTTTGTCAGTTTGGCAAATATATGTTACATAGTTAAATTGGGTTCAAAAAAGACAAAGTCCATCAAGTTCAACCCCTCCAAATGAAAACCCAGCAACCATACAGTACATACACCCCTCCATACCTTTACATAAATTCTATATACCCATATCTATACTAACTATAGAGTTTAGTATCACAATAGCCTTTGATATTATGTCTGTCCAAGAAATCATTCACGCCACTCTTAAAGGCATTTACAGAATCAGCCATCACAACATCACCCGGCAGTGCATTCCACAACCTCACTGTCCTGACTGTGAAGAACCACCTACGTTGCTTCAAACTAAAGTGTTTTCCTTCTAGTCTGAAGGGGTGGCCTCTGGTGCAGTGATCCACTTTATGGTTAAAAAGGTCCCCTGCTATTTGTCTATAATGTCCTCTAATGTACTTGTAAAGTGTAATCATGTCCCCTCGCAAGCGCCTTTTTTCCAGAGAAAACAACCCCATCCTTGACAGTCTACTATCATAATTTAAATCTTCCATCCCTCTAACCAGCTTGGTTTCATGTCTCTGCACACTCTCCAACTCATTTATTTCCCTCTTAACGGAGAAATAGACCCCCCACTATGTTAAGTTCCCTCTGGCCCCCCTCCATTTGCCCCCCTCCCTGCCTCCCCCCTGCAGAATCTTACCCCAGAATTCTGTCCCCTCTTGAAATAGTGATCGCACATGCAGAGTGAGCGCAGCGGAGCTCACTGGAGCCATCTTCTTCTCTTCGGTAATCTTTGTGAAGTGAGCGGCGTAATGGCGAAAGTGAAGTTAGAGCAATCTTCTGGTTCGCGAACACTGCGCATGGGCCAAAAGTGATAGGGAAATTGGGAAATTGCTAAAGGGGACCTTCTGTGTGGCACTGTATCAAATGCTTTAGCAAAGTCTAAGTAGATGACATCCACTGCCATCCCAGAATCAAGGTCCCTGCGCACCTTCTCATAAATAGAAATTAAATTGGTCTGGCAAGATTTAATACACATAAAACCATTCTGGCACAAACACATAGTATTATGATTTGCTATGAAGTCCAGTATCTTATCCTTTACTAACCCTTCGAAAAGCTTTCTTCGCTGATGTCAGACTAACTGACCTATAGTTTTGAGGCTGAGAACGGGATCCCTTTTTGAATAGCGGCACCGCATTAGCAATTCGCCAGTCTCTCTGCATCATGTCAGACCTCAAGAAATCCTGAAAAAATAAGTAAAGAGGTTTGGCAATCACATAGCTAAGCATTCTAAGTACCCTGGGATGAATACATCTGGTCCCGGACCTTTGTTTATATTTTTATTTATTTCTAAAAGAAGTACATTAACCCTGCATACCTTCAGTGGTTATATCCCATTCTTATTACTTAATTGTGCTCTCCCCATTGTCAATTCATTGATATCTGTGTACAATAAATTAACTCAATAATTTAAAAATAAAAATAAATATAAAGCGCTTAGTGCTTTTCTCACTTGAATTGATTACCTTAATTCATTGGCATCTGTGTATAATATATCAATTATTTATTTAAAACTAGTGCTGGGTGCTTCTCTCACTTAATTCAATTGTCTGGGCCCTGGGACACCACAAGAGGAAGAAGGCAGAGCTGTGTCCCAGTGCTCATATAGAAAAATACCAGTTAGTAGAAATTGGGAAAACTCCACCTCTATCCTCTCCTTTTCTAATTCCTACTTATTTTAAAGAATACATTGATTTGTGAGTGGACTGTGAATTAACTGGATTGTAGTGAAATATTGTTTTTTAAAATTGTGTAATAGGAATTCCACTTGGTTAACAAGTTGATTGTGGTTGGTGTGAATAAGAAATTGATATTAGCACTGGTTGGCACTTTATGATTGAATTCATTATTGTTGAGAAGCACTTAGCACTTTAATTCTAGTTAATTAATTGAGTGAATTAGATTACACGGAAGTTAATGAATTGAATCACTGATTAAGGTAATTGAATTAAGTGAGAGAAGCACCCAGCACTTTAGTTTTAAATAAATAATTGATTTATTATACACCTATGCCAATGAATTAAGGTAATCAATTGAAGTGAGAGAAGCACCCAGCACTTTATATTTATTTTTAAATTATTGAGGTAATTTATTGTACACAGATATCAATGAATTGAGAGAGAGAGCACAATTAAGTAATGTAATTAAACAATTAAGTAATATAATTAAGCGTGATCCAATTGAAATTAATTGGTCTACTTTATAGTAATACATAATAATGGGATATAACCACTGAAGGCATATAGGGTTAATGTACTTCGTTTAGAAATAAATAACAGCCCATTGGTAATCGTATCTCGCTGCTCAATAGAAGTGGTAGTAGGAGTTGCACGGTGGTTTCTGCTACATAAAAAACCTTTGTTTATCTTAACATGTTCTAGTCTCTTTTGAATTTCCTCATGTGTGAAACATGCATCATTAGTTGTATTACTAGAATTGGGACTATTAAAAGGAAACCTTCATTAACGGGTTCCTCATTTGTGTAGACTTTTTATTTGTTCTCATCAACCTTCTGATATTAAGGGTCCCGTCCCTTCTTGCTTAATTATTTTACTATTTAGATATTTAAAAAATAATTTTGGATTCTATTTACTGCTTGCTGCAATACACTTTTCCATATCGATTTTAGCTTGTTTGATACAGTAGCTTTTTGCATGATTTATTGGCCTCCTACCTGTTTTGGCTGTCCCAGCTAACTTGATAGCCTTAAAAGCACGTCTTTTCTTACCAACCTTAACTCCAACGCTTCTATTGAACCAAAAAGGTTTTGCTTTGCAACGACGTTCCTTGCTTACAAGTGGAAAATACTGAAATATATATTTATAAAGCAGCATTTTAAAGTCTTCCCATATTTGTTCTGTGTTTAACCCTGTGAAAAGCATTTCCCGCTTAATATGTTGCAGAGATGCCCTTATACTGTCAAAGTTTGCACGTTTGAAATTTAGTGTTTTAGTTACTCCCTTATAGAATTGCTTCTGCAACAGAATCTCAAAGGAGACCATGTTATGATCACTATTCCCTAAATGCTCACCCACACAAATGTTAGAGATGAGTTCAGTATTGTTAGTTATTACAAGGTCCAAAAGAGAGTTATTCCTAGTAGGTTCTTGAATGAGCTGGAATAAAAAGTTGTCATTCAGCATATTTACAAACCTACTAGCTTTTTCTGTCTTGGCAACTCCATTACCCCAGTCAATGTCTGGATAATTGAAGTACCCCATTGTAATAACTTGACCTAATAACTGGCCGCTTCTATTTGTAAAAGTAGCTGGGCTTCATACTCGTCACTTAAACCTTTTCTTTCACTGAAATACGTTTCCTTTTTATTTCTTATATTCTAAAAGTATATTTCTACATAAAATGTGACTCTCTCTCTCTCTTACAGAAACACAAGTGACCCTTGCTTTGGTGGGCTTTTCTAAGCTCTCACATTTAACAGAAGAAAATCTAGTGCAATTCAGTTCCACATCAAAGCAGTGGCTCATGCACCCAAGCTACAAAGATGAAACAAATAAAATTCTCTGAAACGGAAAAGCATACACTTGTAGATAAAGTCATAGCCTATTCAAAAAAAACATTTCCTAAAAATGCAGTAAAATTGTTTGATAAAAAAAATAGAGATACTAACTGGCAAAATATAGCAAAAGCAGTCAGTAAGGTTGATCACACAAGGCGAACAGCACAAGACTGCCAAATAGCGTGGAATAATTACAAAAGACAAATTCAACGTATTATTGCTAAGATACAGAAGACATTTAAAGACACTGGAAATTTGATGCCTCTGGAAAATAGTTTGCAACAAAAACAGATGGATGTTGTTCAATATTTCAAAATGGATGCTGCTTTGAGTACTCTGGTGAAAACCAAACAGCTTTCCAGACATTCTTCAGAGCAAAGAGGTAAAATTGGAAGCTTCACATATACACAATGTCTTTTTAACAAACCAGTTGAGTCGAAGTGTATAAGGTGCCTACCATATATTTAAGTAGTGTTTGATACAAAACAATATTTCAGGGAATTTTAAACCTAGGTGCAGCTGAGTTGAGTCCTTCCCCCTACAGCATAGAACCCTTTTGGCCTCTATACTGCTGCACATAATTTGTATATAGGATATATATCACAGGATTTGGTGTATGTTTACTAAACTTCATTATAATTGTCTATAACACACCATCCACTAATGTTGCAAATATTCTAGCATCAAAGTGAATGCTGTGTACATGTTTATCAGAACATGATGAGCCTAATTCATCTTGTAGTAGCTGATGTGATTTACACAAGGCAAATGTCAGCATTAACTCTGGGATTTTTCAGATAACATCTTTTTGTAATCTGGATTACCATACCAATAAAATTGTTTTGCTACCAATATGGCAGCACAAAGTACTGCTTTATTATTGCAGAGAAAGGAAATTATTTAAAAAATAGATCTATCTCCTTAAAATTCCTTTAATTTGGAGCTTTTGGATAATGAGTTTCCTAATAAGGGATTCCATACCTGTATAAACAAACTAATTATGGACAATATTTATATATTATTTATACATTTTCTACATTGTAACCCAGTATAGGATCTATTATCAAGAATGCTTGGGACCTTCATGTAATTCAAAGCTTTCTGAATAATTGTTTTCAATATACTGCATCCTATGGGGCAAATTCACTAAAAGGTGAATTTTGGCTTGTGAAGGCTTCACCACACTTTTCACCACTTTTCTACCATTATGCTAATTCACTAAATATGAAGTTGTGTCTCTGCAGCCAAACGCTGGTGAAGTTTTGCTAATGTAAATTCGTCAGTGCAATCATTTCGTACTGTACTTTTGCCAACGGTCAATTCTGCCTATCTTTAGTACACTTACGCTTAAGTCAATTTGAATAGGGCGATTATATAAAGGTCTTATATACTGTATGTCTTTATAAGAGATGTTGGTGCAAATGCTTGAAGTGGCCACTATTATTAAAAATGTCCAAGAAAGCAAAATAAAGACAAAAGAGATCCTCTAATGCCCTAGACATGAGCCCACCCTAAAACAAATGTGGCATGCCCCTTAAAAGTTTAAAAAAAAATAGTAAACCAAATTTTTCAACAGGTACAACTTTTAAAGACAATCCCACTTAAAAATATGAAAAACATCAGCGTTTTTTTTTTTATATATAAGTTGTTTTTATTAAAGGTTTTTGTAAGCAATGGACAATGGACATACAGCAATGGACCATATGAGTCCAAGTATTAGTCATCATTGTTAAGGAAGTATGCATGCCATATAGGATGTGATACATTTGAAGAAAGAGATAATAAACAGAAACATAAAACAAAGCTAGCATAACATTACATTTCCATGGTTTTGTATTATGTATATATCAATATTCCGAGATTGAATACAGATTCCCAGATCTAAAGAAACAGGTTAGGTTTATTTACCTTAAGTAAGACGTCAAAAGCCTATTAGTACGGTGAGTCAACGAGGCGAGTTGAGAAACTCGCCTCAGGCGGCACGCCGGAGAGGTTTCCAGGGGCGGCAAAAAGCCGCTTCTGGTACCTATAAGATCCGAAGTTTTTAAACCGGAAATTCGGCTTTACTAATGCGAGAGAGCGCAATTGCGCTCTCCGCAGTAGAGTTCCTGCCTCCCCTCCCGACTGGTAAACCGGGGAGGGGGGCGGCATTGCAGGAGCCGCCTCAGGTGGTGTTTTCCCCTGAATCGGCGCTGAGTCCTGGGGGGTGAACTTGCGGGTGGTCTAGTTTCTTGAAGTGAGTTTTGGATATAATTGTTTGTTTCTTGTAGCAAAGAATTACCTTTTAAGATTTCTATATCGTCATCAGCGTTTTTTTAATTATTTTTATGACACTTTGGCATACAGAATATGATGTCACTGACAAAGGAAACTCTGGCGAAAGGGGTAATGTTATGGAAAATTCGCACCTTAGTGAATTTGTGGAGTAACGATCGTTTGCCTGAACGAAAATTTGCCTGGTGATAAGGTGTGAAACTACATTAGCGATGTACTCTAATGCTAAATTGTCTTCTACGTCTGTTAGTAAATTGGTGATCTCCCTGCAGATTGGATTTCTGTCAAATTTTTGCTACCAACGGCCACTTCGTCCTTTAGTAAATCTGCCCCATGTCTTTATTAGTATCAGTTAATTTACTAATAATACTTTTATTTAATTTGTATAATTTGTCTCAAATTCAGATCATGTTAAAAGCTAACTTTGCTGTTAACCCTTTCAACAAATTTGTGGTGTCATTTCACATAATGCCCCTCCCCAGCTAATTCCAAGTCAGCTTCACTGCTGCAATTTCTCCAAAAGACTCTGTCTCTCCAGTCACAGGTCCCTTGGCATGCTATGTACTGTATCTCAATCTTAGACATTCTCTCTGTCTCCACTGGCCCCTTAGTTCTCTCACAGGCTTCCTATTTCACACTAGGATCAGCCAGAATTACTCAGCCGCATACACTGGGGCATCGTCCAGACACAAAGATAGACCTGTCTCCTCCAAGGAAGAGCCTATAGGTGTGGGAGCAGCAGCAATAGGTCTGCTTTTAGCTTCTGCTTAATTGCTGACTGGGAGGTAATATTTACCATGAACTACGCATCCCCCTTCAGCCCTTATCATACATGTTAAATATACACTTCCCTGTATATTTGTAGTCAAGAAAGATGTGTTTTCTAAACACACTGTTGCAATAGAGGCTACTGCACACACTTTAAAGGAGATAATGCCCTGGTGCTAATAATGGTATTATGTCAAGTTAAAGACCCCATTGAGGGTTGAAACGTCGTTTCCAATAAAGTTTTTTTTACTGCAAAAGCCCCTAGAGTGCAACAGCATTTTTTACAATTTCGTTGAGGTTAGGGCTTTGCACAGACCAGTCATATTCGTCCACTCCAAGCTCTGCAAACTGATTTTGTATGGACCTTATTATGTGCATGGGTTTATTATGCTGAAGAAACAGGAAAGGTCTTTGTTAAACTGCTGCAACAAAGACTGTGTGTCTAAACACCTGCTATAATCTGACAATAAGATTAGACTTACTTGAGCATTGTGCCCACTGGCACTCCATAGCTTGTACATCCAATGGCATGCAAGGTAGGGGATATGAAGGGGGATACATATGTCCCACGTAACATAAATTAATATGTTTATATTATTTTTGTTTTATAGCACGTAATCAGGAAAGAGCAGTGGCCCATCCACTGCCCTTACCACCATCAGCATATCCATCTGCCCAAAACCCCCCACCACTACCACAAGGGGCAGCGTTTTCAACACCACATCCACGTCAACCAATGAATATGGCAGGACCGTCTCTATCACCAATGTCTTCTTATGTGACAACATCAAGATTATCACCAAGGGCCTCACAAAGGCTGGCAGGACTTGCTATTGCACCTCCTCGGAGACATTCTGCAGTTCAAACAACTCCACTGATAATGTCTTCCCCATCTACATCCATAACGCCCTCCTGTGTAATTTCGCCAAAATCTCTAGAGGAAAAAGTAGAGGAGTTGCAAAGGGAGGTCCGTGATTTAAAAGACATTATTATTTCAAATTTCGTTCAGCTTAAAAAAATGTTAAAACAATAAATCATTCTGCTGTACATCTTTAAATATTTAATCCACCTCTAAACTGCTGTAATAATATGTATATAATATGTAACTGCTTCACCCAGAATTACACAATAAAATTCCTCTGCTGCAGTTTACAGGGGCAACAAACATCCTGTGCACTCTGTCTGCTAGGTACATAATACAGCATTACATCTGGTCTAAGTGGTTTAACCAAATAGTTATTTCTTTCTTTCTCTCTCTGGGGGGGGGGTCTGCCACCCTGCCACCCACAGGTACCAGGGATCAGCCTATCTTTGTGTATTATTGGCCCTTGCTTGGGACCATAGGATTCCTATGTTCCTTCCACCTCTAAACCTCATTGTTTGTTAACCATACCGTCCATATAAAGCTATATTTTTCCATTCAGCCAGATTGGGTGTACATGCATTTTTCTAACTCACATTGTTTGTACATAGTAATTGCCCAGTTCTCGTAGTTGGGGAGGGGGCGTTTACACTTCAGGGATTATTTGCCTACGGGCTAAGAATAGTGCCTGTGACAGGAATATTTTAGCCGTGTGTAGGGTGATTGTTTTAGGGTTGATAATTAGAATACAAAGCTTGGGGTCTTTTGGGAGTTCCACTTCCATACAGGTTGACATTTTTTGATAGTACCTTCTCCAGGGTCGGACTGGGGGGCTTGGGGCCCACCGGCTATTGCCCCAGGGCCCCCTCGCCGCTCTGGAGCGCCGCCTAGCTTTTGTCCATTTGGTTTGTAAGTATGCGTGCAGCGTGACGTCAGTGCGCACAAGCGCGTTGCCCTGTCAATTTGATTTCACCGCGAACCCTGACAAAGTGGGGTTGTGCTACTAAGAAGAGGATCTGGCCTGGTGGGGTCCACAAGAGCCCGGGCCACCGGGTTTTTTCCCGGTTTCCCGCCGGCCCAGTCCGACACTGACCTTCTCCCAGAACTCAGCTATTTTCATATTCCCATACTGAATGTATTGGTGTTCCCACATTGACATTACATCTTTGGTATTGTGGTGAAGTCTGTGGATACATCTTATGCAGTCTGTGCCTCGTATAAAAGGCTCTGTGTATCATGTACAGGAGTCTATACTTTGGGGAAACTGATACCAGGTTGGGTGCTTTGAGGGCTCTCTCCAATTGGTGGTCTGTAAGTTGTTCAAAATTTGTTTCCCAGCTGGCCTTGCACTTAAGTGGGACTTTTCCCAACTTCCCATTCATTAATAGTTTGTAAAGCTGGGATAGTTTACCTTTGGATTTTGTACTCCACACTGCTTGTGCAGGGCAGGATTTGTGGCGAGGCCACATAGGCCCAGGCCTAGGGCGGCAAAAAATTAGGGGCGGCATGCCGCCCAGCCGATGTCTGTGAAGCACTGGGGATCGCAGTTCCCGAGCGCATGCATGCTCGTAGGGAAGGGTGTATGCAGGCGGGCGCCAGGACCGCGCGGTCTCGGGGCGCCCGCCCACAAAATCCAGCGCTGTGCTTGTGTAACTTTTGTATGCCCAAGCTCTATTGTCTGTTTCCCATTATAGTTAGTCAGGGTTGCACTGATTGCATGGTAGGTTAACTATTGTGTGTTTGGGAGGCCCTTTTGGACTCTCAGGTCCGCAAATGAAATTATTCGGTCTCCCTTCCACACATTTTCCAGTGTCAGTGTATCTGTGCTTGCCCATTCAGTTGGGGGAATCCTTTTTACAAGTTTGGGGACTGTCGTTTGGGCTCTGTGCCATACCTTGTTGCTCATGTTTACAATCACATTACTTGTAGAGGAGCCACGGGCTAGTAGAGCTTGTATTTGCTCTGGTCTTTTGAGGTGGCGGCCCTCCACAGCTTGTATAGTGGTTGATCTACTTGGTCATCTAGCATTGTGGGGGAATGGGCCAGCTGGGCAGCCAGATAGTATCCCCCCTTTACCTGGCCTTCTTGTCAGTGTTGACTGGGATATTCTGGGTCTGCTTTTGCCCTATATGAATTTTTTGAACGTTGATTCTAATTGTGTGAACAATGTATTGTCAATCCATACTGGGGCTTGCCAGAGTATATAGAGTATTTTCAGGCTAAGATCATTTTTATCAGGTATATGTTTCCGGCTGATCCTACCGGTAAACTATCCCACGCTTGGCACTTTTCTGTGACCATCTTAAATAGCGGGTTAACATTTAAGTTCAAGTATCTATGAATTGGTAGTGATACTGTTATGCCTAGATATTTAAACCTATCCACTACCTCAAATGTGCAATCTGAGAGGTTTTCCCCTGGGCCTAGCAGGTCCACCAAAAACAGACCTGCTACTTCCAAGAATTTCTAACTAGTAACTACTATTAGTTGCTGTAGGGAGTTCCCCCAGTCTCCCAGGTATATTAGTGTATCATCAGCGTATAGTTCTATTTTTTCATGTATACTACCCACTTGGAAGCCCTGTATCTGTACATTTTCTCTAATGGCCTGGGCAAATGGTTCTATAGCAAAAGCAAACATGAGTGGGGACAGGGGACAACCCTGGCGGGTGCCCCTATGTGGATTAAAAGGGGAAGTATTCCCATTGTTTTTCTAATGGATGCGGGGGGAGCTGTGTATAATAGGCAGACAAAAGCTGTGAATTGAGGGCCAATGTTGAATCGTTCTAGGGTTTTCCACAGATATGGCCATTCGACCACGTCGAAAGTAGGGATGCACCGAATCCACTATTTTGGATTCGGCCAAACCCCCGAATCCTTTGTGAAAGATTCGGCCGAATACCGAACCGAATCCGAAGGCCAGAATTTTAGCTAGGATTTTTAAGCCTGCATTCAATAGGGAGATGGGTCTATCAAGACTATGGAGGCCTCATACATTGGGGTTGGCAGACATTTCTGGGTTACAGCAAATTGATACACTGATAGCAATGTAGGGGCTATTATTTTGAAAGGTCTTTTATATAATTTGATGGAAATCCTGTCTGCTCCTGCTGCTTTACCCAGGGGAAAGGAGTTTATTGCTTCTGTGATTTCCTCCAAGAACTGTCTATATTCATGTGGAAGTGCTGGAAGCGTAATGCGAGTGTCTGTTTGATCCTTTCTGGTTCTGTAGATAATGTGTCTTGTGCATTTTTTAAGGCCGTAATTCTTGTAGGTGGGTTTTGTGAGGAGGTCACATACGCAAGTAGTTTCCCTGCCCTTTCCCCTTGTTCAAACACCCTGGCTTTGGAAAAAAATGTTTATGCTGCGCTTTGTCACGCATTAGCTGTTCTTGTATAGTTTTCAGCTGCTCTATTGGTGATGCTGTGGGGTGGCTCACCAGATCTTTCTCCACTTCCAGCATTCTTAGTTCCATTTGGGATTGCGCCCTTTTGGATTGTGTTTTTAGGGCAATAATCTCTGCATTGAGAGTACCTCTAAAGTAAGCTTTGAAGGCATCAAATATAATAAGCTGGTCTGTGCTTAATAGGTTTAACTGAAAAAATTCTGCTATTGTCTGGTCTAGCTGGATTTGGTTATCCAACAAGTTTAGCCATACAGAGTTAAGTGACCATCTTGGTGGTTATGGGGGTCCTGGATAGACCTAGGTTTAGTACTAGTGGTGAGTGGTTGGATACCCCTCTTGCTCTATAAGAAATGTGGCTTATTAAGGGTAAGGTTTTGTGGGTCACTAAGACCATTTCGATTCTTTACATGGTCAAGTGCGAGGCTGAAAAACAGGAGTACTGATGGGTTGCAGGATATGTATGCCTCCATGCTTCTACCATTCCCAGGGAGCTCACCAGGTTTTTGAAATTTGTGGGGTTTTCCCTGGTTGTTTTGCCCTTTTTGTGCCGTCTAGTTCAGGGTTCAGTACTGTGTTATAATCTCCCATTGCAACCAGGTATGCTCTGAGGTGGGAACCCTGAAACTCTGCTAGTTGAGTCATAATGTCATCCTTGTATGGAGGGCGGATGTATACAGATGCAATTATTATCTCATGTTTAGCAATATACCCGTGCACAAATATAAATCTTCCCAATGGGTCTGTGGTATCTCTTGTAATTGAAAGGGGACTGTTTTTGCAATAAGTATTGCTACCCCTGAGAAGTGAGTAGTTTATGTGGCATTGTATTGCCAGCCTACCCATGGTTTTTTAATGGATAGAATCTTGGTCCCTTCTAAGTGAGTTACTTGGAGGCATACCAGTTTAGCGTTTCCCCTTTTAATATAATCCATTACCAACTGCATTGGGTCATTCAGCCCCCTGACATTCCAACTTAATACCTTATATGACATTTCCAATAGCCTAGATATTTATACAGTGGCTTTAGAGGTATACTGTAAGGTTTACAGCGGGGAGCTGCTGTTACTGCAGTTAGCCACTCCGTGGGGAGTGGGTATGGTGGAAGCCCAGGGGTGTACCCATAGATAATTGAAGACGAAGACATACAGTAAGGTTGAAGTTTTAAATGGTAAACTGTAAACAGAAAGCAGGATCAGGCAAAAAGCAATAATCAGGGTCAGACTAAGGTCGTTACCAGGAAATCCACAAAGATAAGGAGAAAATGGGGAAACACAGGCTAGGAACCAGGAACAAGGGTTTCAGGAACAAGGTTTTTTAGGAACAAGGTTTTCCGGTCATGCAGGGGGTCACAGAACACAATCACATTCAATGACTCAGCCCTGAGCAAGGCTCAGGACTGGGTTTATAAAAGGAAGGTGATGGGGAATGGGAAACACATGAGGGAAACGAGGTGGGTGGAGAACAGGGAGGAGACAGCTATAAACATAGAAAATACCCAAACCTATAACATAGGGAACAGGATAAGCCCTAAGAGCCTCCAGTGGCTCGCAGAGTAGGTGCAGCAGACAGGGAGTGCACCTCTTAAAGTTCAAGTCCCAGGCTGATCCTGACAATACCCCCCCTTGAGGGGCAATCCCAGGGTCGAATGCCACCCCCCCCATACTTTTTAGTCAAATAACTGGAAACATGGACAGGAGCCTCACCAGGATCGGAAACCAGAACAAAGAAGTCGCCAGGGTCAGGAGTCAGATGGGCGTGGTCACCAGGGTCTAGAGCCAGGACAGGAACATAGCCAGAATCGGGAGCCAGGACAAGATCACAGCCAGAGTCGGATGCCAAGAGTGGAGCATCGTTAGAAGCCAGGACAGGATTATCGGCCAGAGTAAGAAGCCAGGACAAGAATTTCATCAGGGTTGGAAGCCAAGAGTAGATCATTGCCAGAACAAGAAGGTAGACAGAACCAATTACAGGTGGCGGACCAAGAGCACAGGCATCCATTACAGGTGGTGGACCAGGAGCACCCCGGAGGCCAGGGTAAACAGGTCTTCAGGCCCAAAGGCCAGGGCAAACAGTACAGAGGCAGAAACTGGCACAGGATGAAGCAGTCGTCTGGGAGCTGGCACGCGAATGGAGTCTGGCTGGGGAACAGGCATGGAGGCTGAAACTTGAACAGGACTAGGCAGTCGGAGGAGGAGTCAAGGGCCAAAAAACTGGAGGTGGCCAGTCCGACACAGGCCAGATGGCAGTTTGTAGTTCATCTATATCAGAATTTAGATCCTCCCAGTCTTCTTCATCAGAAAAATCTAACTTGACGCCATCTTCGGCCCTAATACTCCCTACCCCAAGGGAGTTGCAGTTCAACACTGGAACCAAGGGCCACTCAATGGGAAGTGGGTATATTGGAAGCCTAAGGGTGCACCCATAGATAATTGAAGACATAAGGTTGAAGTTTTAATGGTAAACCGTAAACAGAAATCAACATCAGGCAAGAAGCAATAATCAGGGGAAAATGGGGAAACACAGGCTAAGAACCAGGAACTTTGAGGTACTCACTCAGGAACAAGGAAGGGGGGGGTCACAGAACACAATCACATTCAATGACATTC
Organism: Xenopus laevis; assembly: GCF_017654675.1. NCBI lineage: Eukaryota > Metazoa > Chordata > Amphibia > Anura > Pipidae > Xenopus > Xenopus laevis. The sequence goes on from NC_054383.1 coordinate 86,529,459, forward strand.
AATGACCCTGAGCAAGGCTGATGGGGAATGGGAAACATATGAGGGAAACAAGGTGGGTGGAGAACAAGGAGGAGAGCTATAAACATAGAAAACACCCGAACCTATAACATAGGGAACAAGATCAGCCCTAAGAGCCTCCAGTGGCTCATTGAGTAGGTGCAGCAGACAGGGTGCACACCTCTTAGATTTCAAGTACTGGGCTGATCCTGACATATACTGGTTTTGCAGCTGTGTAAAGTACCTTTTTGACATAAACAACCAACAAGTAAATCCCCGTCCTATTGTTTCCCTCCCCTTCTACCCTGTCCCCAACTGTGGGTAAACTTAAGCCCTTAATAGATATAAAGTACTTCTTATTGAATTAAGGCTGGTTCGCCTGCTAAGCCCCTGGCTTGGGAACTCATGAGTTGCCTGATACAAATGTGCTCCTTTGCCCCCCCTGCCCAGGCTGGGCTTTTCATTTTTGCCATTACCTTTATATATATATATATATATATATATATATATATATATATATATATATATATATATATGCGTCCTGTGGGTATCAGCACTCGATACTTGTATGAGTTTGAGGTGCAGGATCAAATTAATGATACAGATAATGCAAGGATCAGCACACTCGTTTGTAGAAAAGCAAAGTGTATTTTATTTCAACACAGCATTGTGTCCAACGTTTCGGTTCCTCCTGGGAACCTTTATCAAGGATGCAGTGCCTTACAGTGCAAAGGTTTAAATACCCACCCCCACATGTGGATTTTGGCGCCCTGGTGACGTCATTAGTCCATATACAGATGTTGTTTTCCAAAAAACAAAGTCTTTCCTGTGTATAGAGTGTCCTTTTGTTCCTACACCACTAGGTGTCAGCATAGTGCCTTGTGTCAAATCTTCTGTGCGCATGTGTCCAATTGGTAACATGGTTAGACGATTAAAACAGTGTTACAATAAAGCAAAAAAAGGAAAAACAAATTACTTACAGATCAAAGGAAGAATACTTTGTATGCATTTCAGATCAAGAGGGGAATATTTTGTATGCATTTCCTGAGGAGCAAAAAAAGTTTCAATCAATATTAGGTGTATATTAAGAAAGTTATTTAACATGTATGTTGTTCATGCCAGGAAACAATTCAATGCTAACTGTCCATTGAGTCCCTTGGGTGTGGCGCAGTCCAGTTCATGTATCCAATACGCCTCACGTTTCAGCAACAAATTGTCAATATCACCGCCTCTGGGCGGTTTCTGTATACAATCTATGGGCATACATTTAAACGTGGTAGGGTCATGTCTGGCCTCTTTCCAATGTTTGGCAACTGGCTGTTGCGCTATGTCCTGTTTATTGGCATCGACCTTTCTGTCCGTATCCAATGCTGCCCTTATAGTGGCCCTGTGCATATTTATCCTCTCTTTCAATTGTCTAGTGGTTTTACCACAGTAAATTAATCCACAGGGGCACTTAATCACGTATATTACTCTGGTTGAGGTGCAAGTGAGCCTATGTTTGATCTCATATCGCTTTCCAGTTCTAGGGTGTCTAAATTCTTTTCCTAGTATGAGAGTGTTGCACATCACGCATCCCGTGCATTTATATACCCCCGGGCGGTTGGATAAAAAATGTTGGACCTTGGGTTGCGAATATTTACTTACTGGGTCGGCGGGACTCAAGTGTTCTTTTAAGTTGGTGTTCCTCGCGAAACTGAATTTCGGTCTTTTGGGAATCCTAGGGGCTAGCGCTTCATCTTTGGCCACTATATCCCAATGTTTGAGTACAGCTTCTTTGGTGGCCTTACTGTGGGGATTAAATTTACTGACATAGTAAATGTCATTGATATCGTTGTCTTTACTATTCGTGGTGGCCGTGGTGCTTTGTAACAATTGTTCCCGTGACATAGCTGCTACTACTTTTGTAGTGTCTTTGATCAAATTAGTTGGATAGCCCCTGGCCAGGAATTTTTTCCCATTATTGTTAAATCCTCCTTACACTGTGCTGGATCGCTGTCAATTCTAATGACTCGCATCATTTGCGATTTGGGAAGTGATTCTAGGAGATGCCTGGGGTGATTACTTTTGTAGTGTAGCAGGGTATTTCTGTCAGTGGTTTTTGTATATATTCTTGTGTGTAAGGCCCCATTTGCTTTGTAGACTTGAACGTCCAGAAAATTTATTTGTTGTACGCTGTAACTCAGGGTTAGCCTGATTGGAGAGTCTAGAGAATTTAGACTATTGACATATCCCTCCAGTGATTCTGATGTACCTGTCCATATGAAGAACAGGTCATCTATATAGCGCCTGTAAAAACTGCCGAATTTTTGAAAAAGCTTATTGCCATAGATATGCTTATTCTCATAGCTGTGCATGTATGCATTGGCATATACTGGTGCCACTTTAGAGCCCATGGCGGTGCCCGTACGTTGTAGGTAGAATTGGGTCTCAAATTTGAAATAGTTGTTGGTTAATATGAAGCCCAGTAGCTGCTTCATATATTCAATTGGTGGGCCAGTGTATAGGAGGTTGTTTGTTAGTAATTGCTCCATTGCCTGTAAACCTGCCTCATGGGGTATACAGGTATAGAGGCTTTGGACATCCATCGTAACTAGTATTAAGCTGTCCACTGGCATCTTCACACTCCCAATTACTTTTAGGAAATCTGTGGTGTCTTTTAAGTAACTACTGGTGGCTACTATACTGGGCTGTAACAACATGTCCAAATATTGTGCCGCTTTTTCATTTAGTGAACCCGTAGATGAGATTATTGGCCTTCCTGGTGGTCTCTCAGGGTTCTTGTGTATTTTAGGTAATGTGTATATCACGGGCACTACTGGGTGTTTGGGTACAAGGTAACCCGCCAGTTCCTTGTTTAGCCAACCCTGTGTTACCCCCATCTGTATTAGTGTCATTAATTCTCTTTTAAACTTCTCAGTTGGGTCATATGTAAGTTTACAGTAGTTGTTGGTGTCCGATAATTGGGATAAAATTTCCATTTTGTAGTATGAGTAGTCCATTATTACTATGGCCCCACCTTTATCCGCATTCTTGATAATAATATCAGTATTGTCTTTAAGGCTTTTTATGGCCGATTTCTCTTCGGGGGTCAGGTTACTACGCCATGTATGCCTATCTGGTGCATCATGTGTGGTATTGCTATTGAGTAAGCGATGGTATATTTTAATTGAGGCGCTATTGCTGGGGGGGTCATATGTGCTTTTGGGTTTTAGGGCTCGGATGTGTGGGTCTCCTTCTCCTTTTGTGGACCAGTTACTCTCTTCAGTGTTCCCACTAACTGCAGCAATGGCCATGTCTCCCTCACTATACTTCTCTTTAAGCTTAAGAAGGCGCGTGAATTTAAAATTGTCAATTATACTTTCAAAAGGGTGATTACTCACTGTGGGGACATAGCTCAGTCCTTTGCGCAGTAATGATGTCTCCGCTGGAGTGAGCTGGTATGCTGAGAGATTGAAAATCATCTCTTCCTGGTCTGTCGCTTCTCCATGCTGTAGGATCTTGTTTTGGCTGGAGTGCTTCCTGCCGGCCCTGCGGGTGGTTTTCCGGGGTCTTTGGGGGATGAAGCCCGTCCTAAAAAAGGAGTGGAGGGTGTGGCGGTCGAGGCTGAAGATGTGGAAGCCGGGTCTGTTGGTTCCGCTCCTCCGGCAGCGCGGATCTCGCGGTCACTGTCGGAGCCTTCGCTGCTTGAGTGGTATCCCAGCGGTCTTTGCGGTCGGCGCGTCACAGGTCTTCTCTTAAAGGAACCTCCACCCTGTAGCCAGCGATATACTCTGGTTTCTTTGTAATCTTGGGAAACCCTCAAAAATTCGGCAGTTTTTACAGGCGCTATATAGATGACCTGTTCTTCATATGGACAGGTACATCAGAATCACTGGAGGGATATGTCAATAGTCTAAATTCTCTAGACTCTCCAATCAGGCTAACCCTGAGTTACAGCGTACAACAAATAAATTTTCTGGACGTTCAAGTCTACAAAGCAAATGGGGCCTTACACACAAGAATATATACAAAAACCACTGACAGAAATACCCTGCTACACTACAAAAGTAATCACCCCAGGCATCTCCTAGAATCACTTCCCAAATCGCAAATGATGCGAGTCATTAGAATTGACAGCGATCCAGCACAGTGTAAGGAGGATTTAACAATAATGGGGAAAAAATTCCTGGCCAGGGGCTATCCAACTAATTTGATCAAAGACACTACAAAAGTAGTAGCAGCTATGTCACGGGAACAATTGTTACAAAGCACCACGGCCACCACGAATAGTAAAGACAACGATATCAATGACATTTACTATGTCAGTAAATTTAATCCCCACAGTAAGGCCACCAAAGAAGCTGTACTCAAACATTGGGATATAGTGGCCAAAGATGAAGCGCTAGCCCCTAGGATTCCCAAAAGACCGAAATTCAGTTTCGCGAGGAACACCAACTTAAAAGAACACTTGAGTCCCGCCGACCCAGTAAGTAAATATTCGCAACCCAAGGTCCAACATTTTTTATCCAACCGCCCGGGGGTATATAAATGCACGGGATGCGTGATGTGCAACACTCTCATACTAGGAAAAGAATTTAGACACCCTAGAACTGGAAAGCGATATGAGATCAAACATAGGCTCACTTGCACCTCAACCAGAGTAATATACGTGATTAAGTGCCCCTGTGGATTAATTTACTGTGGTAAAACCACTAGACAATTGAAAGAGAGGATAAATATGCACAGGGCCACTATAAGGGCAGCATTGGATACGGACAGAAAGGTCGATGCCAATAAACAGGACATAGCGCAACAGCCAGTTGCCAAACATTGGAAAGAGGCCAGACATGACCCTACCACGTTTAAATGTATGCCCATAGATTGTATACAGAAACCGCCCAGAGGCGGTGATATTGACAATTTGTTGCTGAAACGTGAGGCGTATTGGATACATGAACTGGACTGCGCCACACCCAAGGGACTCAATGGACAGTTAGCATTGAATTGTTTCCTGGCATGAACAACATACATGTTAAATAACTTTCTTAATATACACCTAATATTGATTGAAACTTTTTTTGCTCCTCAGGAAATGCATACAAAATATTCCCCTCTTGATCTGAAATGCATACAAAGTATTCTTCCTTTGATCTGTAAGTAATTTGTTTTTCCTTTTTTTGCTTTATTGTAACACTGTTTTAATCGTCTAACCATGTTACCAATTGGACACATGCGCACAGAAGATTTGACACAAGGCACTATGCTGACACCTAGTGGTGTAGGAACAAAAGGACACTCTATACACAGGAAAGACTTTGTTTTTTGGAAAACAACATCTGTATATGGACTAATGACGTCACCAGGGCGCCAAAATCCACATGTGGGGGTGGGTATTTAAACCTTTGCACTGTAAGGCACTGCATCCTTGATAAAGGTTCCCAGGAGGAACCGAAACGTTGGACACAATGCTGTGTTGAAATAAAATACACTTTGCTTTTCTACAAACGAGTGTGCTGATCCTTGCATTATCTGTATCATTAATTTGATCCTGCACCTCAAACTCATACAAGTATCGAGTGCTGATACCCACAGGACGCATATATAACCACAGATTGGTATCCTGCACCGCAAGATTGTCATACTGATGTGAATTACTTCTGCCCACATCGTGGATATGGATAACGGCAGTCAAGGTTCAGTACAGACAGACACAAAGGAAAACTTCACTCCTGAGGAAATACAGAGTATACTGTTCAAGGAAACATTCACAGATACTTTTGGGAACCTCGGTGCTAAGGAGGCATACTATGAGCTTTTGCGGCTAAAGAAGAAGGAGGTTGAGCTACTTCTGCATGGTATTTCATTATCTGACTATTACCGTGAGCAGAAAATCCCAAGGGGATTCCGTATAAACAATATACCGACCATAGACAGAGCCAACCCAGACTTCTGCAAACGCTGGTGTAAGATTTTAGATCGGTGCTCCTTAGATCTAATCTTACTAGTAACCGAAGAAGTGGGAAGGGAGCTGAAAGCACTTCGCAGCGATCTAGAGGCATTTGAATCTGCAAACCTGCCAACAATCTATGCTGACAAAGAAACTGACTGGCTAAATAGATTACAAGAGCAAGTATCGAAATACAAAGCCGATATACTTGCCTTCAAAAACTCCAAGCGATTGAGGGTTTCCCAAGATTACAAAGAAACCAGAGTATATCGCTGGCTACAGGGCGGAGGTTCCTTTAAGAGAAGACCTGTGACGCGCCGACCGCAAAGACCGCTGGGATACCACTCAAGCAGCGAAGGCTCCGACAGTGACCGCGAGATCCGCGCTGCCGGAGGAGCGGAACCAACAGACCCGGCTTCCACATCTTCAGCCTCGACCGCCACACCCTCCACTCCTTTTTTAGGACGGGCTTCATCCCCCAAAGACCCCGGAAAACCACCCGCAGGGCCGGCAGGAAGCACTCCAGCCAAAACAAGATCCTACAGCATGGAGAAGCGACAGACCAGGAAGAGATGATTTTCAATCTCTCAGCATACCAGCTCACTCCAGCGGAGACATCATTACTGCGCAAAGGACTGAGCTATGTCCCCACAGTGAGTAATCACCCTTTTGAAAGTATAATTGACAATTTTAAATTCACGCGCCTTCTTAAGCTTAAAGAGAAGTATAGTGAGGGAGACATGGCCATTGCTGCAGTTAGTGGGAACACTGAAGAGAGTAACTGGTCCACAAAAGGAGAAGGAGACCCACACATCCGAGCCCTAAAACCCAAAAGCACATATGACCCCCCCAGCAATAGCGCCTCAATTAAAATATACCATCGCTTACTCAATAGCAATACCACACATGATGCACCAGATAGGCATACATGGCGTAGTAACCTGACCCCCGAAGAGAAATCGGCCATAAAAAGCCTTAAAGACAATACTGATATTATTATCAAGAATGCGGATAAAGGTGGGGCCATAGTAATAATGGACTACTCATACTACAAAATGGAAATTTTATCCCAATTATCGGACACCAACAACTACTGTAAACTTACATATGACCCAACTGAGAAGTTTAAAAGAGAATTAATGACACTAATACAGATGGGGGTAACACAGGGTTGGCTAAACAAGGAACTGGCGGGTTACCTTGTACCCAAACACCCAGTAGTGCCCGTGATATACACATTACCTAAAATACACAAGAACCCTGAGAGACCACCAGGAAGGCCAATAATCTCATCTACGGGTTCACTAAATGAAAAAGCGGCACAATATTTGGACATGTTGTTACAGCCCAGTATAGTAGCCACCAGTAGTTACTTAAAAGACACCACAGATTTCCTAAAAGTAATTGGGAGTGTGAAGATGCCAGTGGACAGCTTAATACTAGTTACGATGGATGTCCAAAGCCTCTATACCTGTATACCCCATGAGGCAGGTTTACAGGCAATGGAGCAATTACTAACAAACAACCTCCTATACACTGGCCCACCAATTGAATATATGAAGCAGCTACTGGGCTTCATATTAACCAACAACTATTTCAAATTTGAGACCCAATTCTACCTACAACGTACGGGCACCGCCATGGGCTCTAAAGTGGCACCAGTATATGCCAATGCATACATGCACAGCTATGAGAATAAGCATATCTATGGCAATAAGCTTTTTCAAAAATTCGGCAGTTTTTACAGGCGCTATATAGATGACCTGTTCTTCATATGGACAGGTACATCAGAATCACTGGAGGGATATGTCAATAGTCTAAATTCTCTAGACTCTCCAATCAGGCTAACCCTGAGTTACAGCGTACAACAAATAAATTTTCTGGACGTTCAAGTCTACAAAGCAAATGGGGCCTTACACACAAGAATATATACAAAAACCACTGACAGAAATACCCTGCTACACTACAAAAGTAATCACCCCAGGCATCTCCTAGAATCACTTCCCAAATCGCAAATGATGCGAGTCATTAGAATTGACAGCGATCCAGCACAGTGTAAGGAGGATTTAACAATAATGGGAAAAAATTCCTGGCCAGGGGCTATCCAACTAATTTGATCAAAGACACTACAAAAGTAGTAGCAGCTATGTCACGGGAACAATTGTTACAAAGCACCACGGCCACCACGAATAGTAAAGACAACGATATCAATGACATTTACTATGTCAGTAAATTTAATCCCCACAGTAAGGCCACCAAAGAAGCTGTACTCAAACATTGGGATATAGTGGCCAAAGATGAAGCGCTAGCCCCTAGGATTCCCAAAAGACCGAAATTCAGTTTCGCGAGGAACACCAACTTAAAAGAACACTTGAGTCCCGCCGACCCAGTAAGTAAATATTCGCAACCCAAGGTCCAACATTTTTTATCCAACCGCCCGGGGGTATATAAATGCACGGGATGCGTGATGTGCAACACTCTCATACTAGGAAAAGAATTTAGACACCCTAGAACTGGAAAGCGATATGAGATCAAACATAGGCTCACTTGCACCTCAACCAGAGTAATATACGTGATTAAGTGCCCCTGTGGATTAATTTACTGTGGTAAAACCACTAGACAATTGAAAGAGAGGATAAATATGCACAGGGCCACTATAAGGGCAGCATTGGATACGGACAGAAAGGTCGATGCCAATAAACAGGACATAGCGCAACAGCCAGTTGCCAAACATTGGAAAGAGGCCAGACATGACCCTACCACGTTTAAATGTATGCCCATAGATTGTATACAGAAACCGCCCAGAGGCGGTGATATTGACAATTTGTTGCTGAAACGTGAGGCGTATTGGATACATGAACTGGACTGCGCCACACCCAAGGGACTCAATGGACAGTTAGCATTGAATTGTTTCCTGGCATGAACAACATACATGTTAAATAACTTTCTTAATATACACCTAATATTGATTGAAACTTTTTTTGCTCCTCAGGAAATGCATACAAAATATTCCCCTCTTGATCTGAAATGCATACAAAGTATTCTTCCTTTGATCTGTAAGTAATTTGTTTTTCCTTTTTTTGCTTTATTGTAACACTGTTTTAATCGTCTAACCATGTTACCAATTGGACACATGCGCACAGAAGATTTGACACAAGGCACTATGCTGACACCTAGTGGTGTAGGAACAAAAGGACACTCTATACACAGGAAAGACTTTGTTTTTTGGAAAACAACATCTGTATATGGACTAATGACGTCACCAGGGCGCCAAAATCCACATGTGGGGGTGGGTATTTAAACCTTTGCACTGTAAGGCACTGCATCCTTGATAAAGGTTCCCAGGAGGAACCGAAACGTTGGACACAATGCTGTGTTGAAATAAAATACACTTTGCTTTTCTACAAACGAGTGTGCTGATCCTTGCATTATCTATATATAATACACAAAAGCCATGAATATCCTGTAAATTATATCCTTATAAACGGTGAGTAGTGATGTCATCAGTTATAAACGGTGAGTAGTGATGTAATTTCTGTCACATGACTCACTAAAATTTGTGTATTATAATAAATAAAGGACCCCCAGTTGTAAAATATGAGGATATTATAAGTTACCTCGGAGTTCCATGACCTGTATAAAAACACTCGGCCTTCGGCCTCGTGTTTTTATATGGTCATGAAACTCCTCGGTAACTTATAATATCCTTATATTTTACAAGAGGGGGTACTTTATTCACTATATATATATATATATATATATATATATATATATATATATATATATATATAGTCCTTGTGTTTTCTCCGCACTCCAAACAATGGCAAGTTGTTGCGGGATTTGGTCTCCCACCAAATTCTCATTGTGTAAGTCCGATTGGTATCTGCAGTCTGCTGTTATCTAATGTTCTGTATACAGGGGATTGTGTTGTTGCACAGGAAACAATTGCTGTCCCAATGAGTCCAGTAGTTGCTTGTTGAGTCCTGTTGAGCTTTTAGGTATACGTCTTGGGGTGTTTCCAGGGGGTACGTTTCTTTCCCTCCTCCTCTATTGTCTGCCGGACAGTTGTTTACCTCTTGTGGGTTGGTATAGATATAGAAGAAGGTTCTGCCATCCGCTATAACTCTCAGTCTGGCTGGGTACATCATGGCGTATTCGAGCTTGGCCTCTCTGGGAGCAGAGGGACAGCATATATTGTATGCATTACCTGATGAGACTTATGAAACTGCACTTACTGCTATAAAGAACTTTTTCGTGCCAAGAGTAAATGTGGTTGCTGAAAGATATAAATTCCGCCAACGTGGACAACGTAATGGCGAATCCACAGAACAATTTGTAGCAACTTTCAGAGAGCTGGTTGTTACCTGTGACTTTGGGAATCTAACAGATGAAATGCTAAGAGACCAAATAGTGGAAAAAACTAATTCACCAAGCATTAGAGAGAGACTGCTCCTAGAGCAAAATTTAACCCTTGCAAATGCTATTACAGTTGCTAGCCAAATTGAAACAGCAGTGGCAGAGGCTAAAACTCTCAGTCAGGGAACTGCTGGGAATGAACAGACTGTGAATCCAGCACTGGGGCCTAATCATGCACAGTCACAGACAAAATACAATGCTAAGGAAAGGGATTTACCTACACTGCAAAACCGTGCACCAAATACAAATAAAAAATACTGCTTCTGCAGTGGTTCAACACAACACACTGTAAATTATGCTACATGTCCTGCAAAAGCTGTAAAGTGCCGCAAATGCAAAAAGGTAGGACATTTTGCAAAGATCTGCCATAGTTCTGCTACAGATGTTCATGAAGTCACTGCTCCACATGTTACATTAGTAAGTGTGGATAAAGCTGATACATTTATTTCACACAAGTTTATATGCACTGTCAACCCTTTTGCAGATGCTCCTATAGATTGCAGATTTGCTATAACCTCGATAGACTATTACAGTATATGGCCTGAAATTGATCGGATCTTTGCATCTATGGCCAGCTTAAGAGTACTGCTATACTTAGAAGGGATCTCTTTGCTGCATTAAACTTACATTTAAATGATGTTCTCTGTCAGGAACTCCAGCCGGTGAGGCCGTTCGCTTCGGCGCCGCATCCAATATGGCGTTGCCCATGGTTCCCACGTGGATGGCAGCAGTGTTCTGACACTGGCGCCCTGATACCAGCGCAATGACGTCACGTGCTTGGAGCAAAATTCAAAGATAAAAAACCCTTCCAGGTCAGGGAATCAATGCCCGATTATAGGATTTGTTTGCCACATTCCTGGGTGTTCTATAATTCGTTTTGTATTGATTCCTGGACTTTTGAAACCGCCTGAACTTTGATTCTGATATTATTCTGCCTGCCTTCGGACTTTTGCCTGGACTTTGTTTACGATATTGCCTTATGCTTTTTGTACTGTGAATTTGGACTTTTTACCCTTAAAGCTTCCTCCTTGGTCCTGACTACTCCCGCTGGGAGCCAATAGGCCCCCTGACAGTCTCATTACTAAAACACTAGTGCCTGCCACACAGCCTGTGTCTAAAATGTCACCACAAAGCAACACTTCATTGGGTTGTGCAAAGAAATTTGTACACAAAATTAAGTTGAGACCAGATGTAAAACCAGTACGTCAGAAATTGAGGTGATTGCCCTACTCTATAAGGGAGACTGTCTCAAAGGAACTAAAGAAACTGGTAGACCAAGATGTGATTGAAAAATCTGAATCCTCTGAATGGGTTTCACCAATTGTTGTAACAATGAAGAAAACTGGAAGTATTCGATTGTGTGTTGATCTCCGTGAACCTAATAAAGCAGTTGTTATGGATAATCATCCTTTGCCTGACTGATGTCTTCTATACTCCATGACATACCTGGTGTAGAATGCTACTTGGATGATATAATTGTCTACCCTCCAACTATGGATCTTCATGACAAGTACCTAAAAATTGTACTGAAATACATTGATTCTGCAGGACTAAAACTGAACCTTTCCAAATGCCACTTCAGACAAACTCAGCTGTCATTTCTGGGTCATATATTTTCACAAGAGGGATTACTGCCTGATCCTGACCATGTCATTGCTGTTACACAAGCACCTACTCCATCTAATTTCCAGACATTACGAGCTTTCTTAGGTCTTACTTCATGGTATTCTAAGTTTATTCCCAACTAAGCTTCAGTTGTGTAGCCACTTAGAGCACTACTACGTGGAACTTCAAGTCTGGTTTGGTCAGAGACTGCTCAACATAGCTTTGAAATAGTGAAACAGTTAATTGTGAACAGTCCAGCGCTAGCTTTATTTGATCCTTCACTACCCATGATGGTTACTACAGATGCTTCAGACTATGGGGTTGGTGCAGTTCTCACACATACCCATGCTGATGATGCAGAGAACTATTGCATTTGCATCCAGAGCACATACAGAGACAGAGCATAAGTATTCAACTGTTGTCACGTTTACTGTTACCTGCAGCTTCTAATACACTGGATGAGGACATAGAAGTTGTAGCATTGACTGATTTACTATCATCTACAGTTATAGCTGCTGATTTTTAGCTAGCTTGCCTCACATGTCCAATTCAAGTAAAACTACGGGACATCTTACAAAGCAAATGGCCAAATGCTGAGAAGAAACTCAGTCCTGATCTTCAACCTTACTACAGGATTAGATATGAACTGTCCTTAGTAGATGGCTATGTTGTCCGTGGAACTCATCGCTTACTGGTACCAGAGACCTTGCGAGAAAAGCTTATACAACTTGCACATGAGAGTCATCAAGGAATTGTACGTACAAAACAAAGACTACGAGAACTACACTGTTGGCCAGCAATGGATGCCTATGTGGTAACTGCCATTCATTTTTGTGTTACTTGTCATAATCATGACAAAACAGCTATCACACATACACCACCACTTCAGCTGATACAGCATGGGAAAAACTTGCTATTGCTATTGTGGGTCCTTTTACAGAGGTTCCTATAGACTGCAGATTTGCTATAACCCTGATAGACTATTACAGTAAATTGCCTGAAATCAGCTACAGTAATAACATTTCTGTCTACAGTCTTCAGTAGAGAAGGTAATCCAAAAGAGTTAAAGGGATAATGTCATGGGAAAAAAATTTTTTTTCAAAATAAATCAGTTAATAGTGCTGCTCCAGCAGAATTCTGCACTGAAATCCATTTCTCAAAAGAGCAAACAGATTTTTTTTATATTCAATTTTGAAATCTGACATGGGGCTAGACATTTTGTCAATTTCCTAGCTGCCCCAAGTCATGGGACTTGTGCTCTAATAAACTTCAATCACTCTTTACTGCTGTACTGCAAGTTGGAGTGATATCACCCCCTCCCTTTTCCCCCCCAGCAGCCAAACAAAAGAACAATGGGAAGGTAACCAGATAGCAGCTCCCTAACACAAGATAACAGCTGCCTGGTAGATCTAAGAACAGCACTCAAAAGTAAAAACCCATGTCCCACTGAGATACATTGTTACATTGAGAAGGAAAAACAGCAGCCTGGCAGAAAGCATTTCTCTCCTAAAGTGCTGCTGGAGTAGCACTATTAACGGAAGCGTTTTGAAAAAAAATAAATTTTCCCATGACAGTATCCCTTTATTATCAGACAACGAACCACAGTTTGTCTCATCTGAGTTTGAATTCTTTCTAAGAGAGAAGAATATTGTGTATAGGAAATCTTCAGTGTATTACCCACAAGCAAATGGAGAATTTGAGCAATTCAACCGAAGTCTGAAAGAAGCACTACAGACAGCAAATCTTACTGGGAAATCTTGGAAAGTATTTACAACAGAGTTCCTACATAACTACAGAGCAATGCGCCATGCAACAACCCAATCATCTCCAGCTAAATTATTATATGGCAGAAAGATGTGCACTAAGTTACATGTTGCACACATCAAACTTCCACAAAATACTGTGCCTACAAAATCGTCTACTGCTGACATTGTCAACCATCAACAAGCCAAATGCAAGTCTTATACTGACAGAAATGTGGTGCAAGAGAAGTGCACTTTCAGCCTGGATCTTTAGTCAGAATTAAGAAACCAGGACTACTGAAACAAGGACAATCTAAATTTACTACACCACTTGAAGTGAGACGCCAGTGAGGACCATACACATATGAACTGTCTGATGGACTCATATGGAATGCAAGTCGTCTTGCTCCTGCTAGATATGACTTTGGAGAAGCTCCATTTGTTAAAGGACATTTTCCTACTCCCGATGCCAATTGCAATTGACCTAAAGAAAGTGTCCTTTAAGCTCATGTTCTGGGGCATGCTGAACTGCCAGAAAGAAAAAACTTATTTAGAGTATTAAGAAACTGTTGGCTTTTTCTGACTTGGCTGTCCCATTAACAAACTGATTTGTTTAATGCGTAAAAGTACTTCTCCTTAATTTTGAATTTAGCACTGCCTAATGGAGAGAAGAGGCCAGCATCTATCCACACAATGCCACACACACAGTGGACAAAGTGCAAAAAAGTAGCCAAATTGGTCCATTTTTGGCCTTTGCACACTTCTTGGGGCATTGCAAAGACCCCTTATTTCTTTGAGTTGCCAACTGACTTCTACATGTTTGCATTCATGTTAAGAATAACACAGATCTTCCTAATTACAAACTGAAATGTACGTGCAGGGGACTGCTAAATAGTTTCCACATTTATATTGCAATCCCCTAACATTTGGCAATTGAAGGGTCCCTTAGTTTATACAGGAGCTAGGCTTCTCTTCCTGGGTCAAAGCATGACCCCTAGCTTTCCCTAGTTTAGCCACAAGATGACAGTGTGTAATAATATATACTGTAAGCTGAGTCTTGAGTCTCATCTGGGCATATTGATTATAAAAATTATAACTCAGAAGAAAAGGTGATACTCCATTTTAATATAGTCTTACATACATATAGACCTTTGTTAAGCCCTTGGTTTCATTTATGAAAATCAAATCTTGAAGGGGTTGTTCACCTTCCAAACTCCTTAACCCTAAGTTTAGTTGTCTTCAGGTTGTAGAAATAACAACTTATTTCAATTGCTTTCTATTTGTTATTCTTGAGCTAATACTAAAGTATGATTTTTTCACCTTTTCAACTTTCCCTGGAGCCAGTTCAGGCCAATTAGACCGATTGGGTCCAATTGGGCCCAGCGCTCTTGGGGGCCCCGCACTAGCCACCATACACAGACATCAGAAGTCTTTCCTTCAGAAGTAATGATGTATTCCTACCCAATATGCATAACATAGCATTAATTATTCACCACAACTGGACAGTTGAAACTTGCCTGAAAAAGAAACAAAATCTTCACATCCTCCCCTGTGGATAACATAGCACATGATTAAAGGAATACTGTCATGGGAAAACATGTTTTTTCAAAACCCATAAGTTAATAGTGCTGCTCGAGCAGAATTCTGCACTGAAATCTATTTTTCAAAAGAGCAAACAGATTTTTTTATATTCAATTTTGAAAACTGACATAGGGCTAGACATATTGTCAGTTTCCAAGGTGCCCCCATATTTTCCCATGACAGTATCCCTTTAAATACCTTGGGGACCCCCTAACAAGAATTTCCAATGCTAACAAACCCCCACCATGTTCATTCAGGGCAGAGTATGGCACACACACACAGACAGACTATGACACACACAGGCAGCATAGGGCAGGCAGAGTATGGCACACACAGGGAGCATAGGGCAGGCAGAGTATGGCACACACAGGGCGGAAAGGGTAAGCAGAGTATGGCACACACAGGAAGCATAGGACAGACAGTGTATGGCACACACGGGAGCATAGGACAGACAAAGTATGACACACACAGGGAGCATAGGACAGGCAGAGTATGGCACACACAGGGAGCATAGGGATGGCAGAGTATGGCACACACACAGAGCATAGGGCAGGCAGAGTATGGCACACACAGGGAGCATAGGACAGGCAGAGTATGGCACACACAGGCAGCATAGGGCAGACAGAATATGGCACACACAGGGAGCATAGGGCAGGCAGAGTATGACACACACAGGGAGCATAGGGCAGGCAGCGTATGGCACACACAGGGATCATAGGACAGGCAGAGTATGTCACACACAGGGAGCATAGGGCAGGCAGAGTATGGCACACACAGGGAGCATAGGGAAGGCAGAGTATGGCACACACAGGCAGCATAGGGCAGGAAGAATAAAGCAGGAAAGAGGGAAACTTATCAGGACTTTGTGCCCCTTCAGCAGTTTGTCTGAAGTGTGAACAGGTAAAAAATGTAGGTACTTCTAGTCTTTGTCTGAGATATGAACAGTACAGATCAGTGGCGTAACTTCGGATGCCAGGGCCCCCCTGCAAAAAAAATTCAGGGCCCCCTCTGCAGAAAATAGTGGGAGAATTTCATGTATAATATCCCCAGAACTCATAGAATGATAGCACAGTAGCAATTCCATGTATAAATACCCCAGTACTACAGAAGGATGGCGCAGTAGCAATTTCACATATCAATGCCCCAGAACTATAGAAGGATGGCAAAGTGTCAATTTCACTTATCTCTCTGTAAAAGCTATGAGCAAACTTATGAGCTGTTACTGCAGAATTTAGACCATGCCCTCTTTGAATAGAGAGATAGCTAAGCATCTATTTTAGCTCTTCTTCTAAACCTCTTCCTATAAATCAATGAATACAATTTAATGTAAAATACCCCCAGAACTCATATCAAGATAGCACGGTAGCATTTATATGTATAAATACCCCCAGAATTTATATCAAGATGACACCGTGGTGGATTCATAGATAATAACTTCAGCACATATATTAAAATAAATATCAAATTTTCAATGGGTTAAAAACTAAAAAGGTTAATGACAGCAATGAAATAGTTCAAGACAAGTCCAAGTCCTTCACAGCTATCTCCCTGTGCGAGGTGGAAGGAGGGGGGGGGGTTGCACTGAGCCACCAATTTGCCTTTTAGCAAGTCCGTAGCCCATACAGAGCCTGTGTGGGCGGGAAATTCAAATTAGTCAGCGCAGCGAGTCTGTCACTGCTTGGCTCTTCTGCTGCTCTTGTTCCTGTCCCCCCTGCTCTATCCGATGCAGCCTGGAGTCCTGGAAAGCAGGAGACTTTTTATAGCCTAACATAATTTCTTTCTTCTAGACTGAAGATGCGATCAGTGCCAGACTATCATCATCAATCACTGTGTGCGCTCTTAAATAAAAAAAACTTTGTGAGGTACAAAACGTTACTTCATGTCACACGCTCCACACAGTGATTAATGATGATACTCTGGCACGATGGCATCAGAGAGTCCGATGTGAACTTCTGGTGTGGGGGGAGGAAGTGATACAAAAACTCAGCTTGTAGTGGCTACCTTCATGGTCCGGGGCCCCAGGGGGCACGAAATTGGCCGGCACCGATTGCCAGCGCAAATGTCCCGAAATGGTCCCTGCCTGTTGTGCATATTACCGAAGGAAGAAGGCCCCACTGGGCCCCCTGTGCCCCCCCCCCACGACTGCGGGGTCTGCTTCCTCAGAAGTTACGACACTGATTGAAGTTGTTTATTTTACAGAAATGCTGGTTTTCAAGGGGCCATTTATCTACTATTATTGAGAATCGGAGAGGGTTGTATCCAAAGACTATTTGAAAATGCAATTTTGTAATGCTTTTATTTTACGTAATGTTTACAAATGATTTAGGGGCCGATTCACTAACTTCGAGTGAAGGATTCGAAGGTAAAAAGCTTCGAATTTCGAAGTTTTTTTTGGGCTACTTCGACCATCGAATGGGCTACTTCGACCTTCGATTAAGTCTATCGAAGGATTCGAAGTAAAAATCGTTCGACTATTCGACCATTCCATAGTCAAAGTACTGTCTCTTTAAAAAAAATTTGACCCCCTAGTTCAGCAGCTAAAAGCTACCGAAGTCAATGTTAGCCTATGGGGAAGGTCCCAGTGAATATCATTCTGATAAAGACAAGTGCTTACTTTTTGCTTATTTAAATAATGAAATAAAAGGCCATACCTTCTTGTGTGCACAGAACATTCATTTGCAGCATACTTGCTATCCCAGGTTTAAGGTTGGAATTTCTACCATGGTGTCTAGCATACAGGAGAAACATGAAGAGGTATAGTCTGAGGAATAGGATCGGTGCCAGACTATCATCATCAATCACTGTGTGCGCACTTAAATAAAAAAAAAAAAAAAGTTCTCACGTCACACGCTGCACACAGTGATTGATGATGATACTCTGGCACGATCGCATCAGAGAGTCCGGTGTGAACTTCCGGTGTGGGGGGAGGAAGTGGTACAAAACCTCACTGATTGCCAGTGCAAATGTCCCGAAATTGGACAGCACTGTAAATATTGAGAATGGGGGAGCAGGAGAGACTGGGAGAAAAAAATCTAAAGACAAAGGTATAGTGGAGGAAAGCAAGAGAGAAAAATATCAGAAAATCAGAAAAGCAGAGAACAATAAAAGAGAACGTGAGCAACGCTTGCACATTTTGTTTAGGTTTATCTATAATGTATATAACTAAGGATCTGTGCCCTGCATTGCTTATGTACATCGCAATGCCCTGTTGGCAGTGCAGCTGTGATATAACTAAGTTTTGTTCATAATCTGACAACATTGTGCTTATTTGGTAGTTACAATGTCCAATGTGTGCAGTGTAAAATGTATTTGGTTTTCTAGTACACACTGCATTCCACTGTATAATATGCCTGTAGTGCCAGAAGCTCTCAGTATATAATCAGCTTTTAATAGAGCACCCACACTGCTTTTCAATGTGCTTACAAGACAATGGACAAAATGTCAGATGAAAAGGAGAAGAGGCTTTTAGAACAAAAGGGGCAGAATAAATGGGAGTGGTGATGAGGGAAGAATAAGCAATAAAAGGAGAGGAAAACACTGAAACAGAAGAAAAGCTAGATGATGAAAGGTGGAAGGAATGAGAATTTCAATAAAAAAGGAAAGTAGTATAGACATCCAGCTTTATTTTTCTGTAACCCTTGTGGCAGGGGGCTGTCACTGTCTGTCATGAAATACATGGAGGCCAAAGTGTGCCATGAAGTACTGGGGGCAATGGAACAAGGGAGAGAGGTGAAATGGCATGGTTACAGTAGCAGTCAGCAAGAGAAAGAGCCCATGTTGTGCCAGCCAGCCATCCAGTCTAGGGGGCCCCACTACAATGGTCCAAATAGGGGCCCGCACTTCATAAGACCGGCCCTGCCTGGAGCGGTTCTGGGAAGGGGGTCACAGACTCTGTAAACTGTTTAATTTAAAACATTTATCATCTTTGACCCTGCTGCACATAATCCCAGAATTTTATTAACCCTTTAACCGCCAAGCACGTACGGCACGTACGATACAAATAAAGATGTGGGAAATGTTGCAGCTAAATTTAAACCAAGGAGTGCTTTTATACCAGATGTTACAAATGATACATTGTCTGTCTTTGAGAATGTCATTTTGCAAGAGGTGGAAAATATATGGGATAAACGTAAAACATTTAGACACAATGTGACGAAACATAACCGCACAGCTTTATTTAATTTAGAAAAAAATGCTGATATTATCATTAAAAAGGCTGATAAAGGGGGTGGCATTGTGATCATGAATCGAACAGACTATATGGGGTATATTTATCAAACAGTGAAGTTAATAGTGAAATTCCGCCACTCTCCATTCATTTCTATGGGATTTTTATAGGTGTATTTATCAAAGGATGAACTTTCACTTTCACCCATTGATAAATACGCCTTTCAAAATCCCATAGAAATGAATTGAGAGCTGCAGAATTTCACTCTTTGATAAATTTACCTCTATAAGAGAGGCATTGAGACAGTTAAATAACACTGATCATAACCGGAAATTGGATGGTGATCCCACTAGGGATATTAAGAAAGATATTGATGAAAGTATTAACAATGCATTTGAGTCCGGTATCATTTCAAAAAGTAACAGGGATTTCCTGATTACTGAATTTCCACGTATCCCTGTTTTATACTTGCTGCCCAAAATACATAAAAGCCTTTTGAATCCCCCAGGGAGACTGATTGTGTCAGGGATGGGTTCTGTTTTACAACCTTTGTCTAAATTTGTGGATGCTTTCTTACAAGAGATAGTGAAGAAAATGCCCGAATGTCTAAAACATACCACAGATTTCTCATGCAGATTATCTGAATTTTCAGACGTTGAACCAGAGTGGATATTATGTAGTGTTGATGTCCAATCATTATACACATGTATTCCACATGATGAGGGCATCCATTACATAGAGGAAGCACTTCTGTCCACTAACATACCACATAATATGATTTACTTCCTTATTGAACTCCTTACAATAGTACTTTGCAAAAATTATTTTCGCTTTGACAAGGACTTCTATATAGAGACACAGGGCACGGCTATTGGAAATAACCTTGTCCCAAGCTATGCGAATATTTTTATGCATTTTATTGAAAGAAAAATGATTTTGGGCAATACGTACTTTCAGAAATTCATAAAATGTTACTTGCGCTATGTGGATGACATCTTCATGATTTGGAGTGGGAATGAAGATACACTGAAGGAATTACTCGACTATATAAATACACACCATCATACAATTAAATTTACTGCTGAATTTAGCACTAATTGTGTACATTATCTGGATGTTAATGTTTTAAAAAATAACCATAACTTAGAAACAGATCTGTACACTAAACCCACAGAATGTAACAATATGTTAATTAGAAGCAGCTACCATACCCCTCCTGCAAATTAGGAGAATTGCCTCGGATGACCAAAAGTACTTAACTAGCAGAAACAATCTCATTGAGAAATTTGTCGAAAGGGGATATGAAAGGGAAAGCCTTATTGTAACACGTGATGAAGTGTTGCAAATTCATAGATCATCTCTGCTGCAAGGAAATAAACAATTGTATGGTGATACTTAAAGAGGACGTATACCTTTTGTTTCCACATTTGGCCCGAATAGCAATGACATACAGAGAGTGGTTTGTAAATACTGGCCTATGTTGCAAAAGGATCCATCTCTCAGTAAAATATGTAGAGAACCGCCAATTTTTTTCCTATAAGCGTGGTATACTATTTATTATACTATGTAACAATATGGATGATTACACTAGCTAATTACAACTGTTTCAAAATGACTGAATACTTTGTAACAAATGCAACTGTTCATGTGATCATGGTTCTGAAAAAAGATAAATGTAACAGCTTTTGGTGCAATCTTTGAATAGGCCACTAGATGGCAATATTCTGTTGAGTTAATGTTTGGTTTGTCTGGCCATGAGTTGGAGCTGACTTTTTATTGTTGGTGGATAAGGGGTAATAAATAGCATGGGTTTTATCTCACACTGTAACAAGCCCCTGATGAAGGATATCTATATCCGAAACATGTGAAAAAAATAAAGATACACTGAATTTGCTGTGGTTCTCCAGAGTGTAACGTTCACAGCGGGAAACCGCTGCAACGGGAGTTAAATTCACACTTGGTAGTGCGTGTGGTGGAAGCCAAGGGAAAAAGCCACAAATACTTGAAGCAGGCATGGTGAAATATACAGGATTTAATGGAACTGAAGCAAAACAGGAACAGGTCAAAAATAAAGTCTTTACCAGGCAGGCAATGAAAAGCTGGAACAAAAACACAGGAACAAGATTCAGGAACTTGGAATATCCAGGACCAGATTCAGGAACAAAACCAAACACATTCAATGACTCAGCCCTGAGCAAGGCTCAGGGTGTGGTTTATAAAGGTTAATTGATTAGGGAATAGGAGACACATGAGGGTAAACAAGGTGGGTGGAAAACATACTGGAACAGGCAGATTAACAGAAATAGAAAACAGAAGAGCCCCCAGTGGCTCACGAGGTAAATGCACCGACTGAAAGTCCAGCAACCCCAGTCCCAAATGTTCAAGTCCCAGATGGTCCTTTGAATGCTGATTTGGAAGATTTGTGGCTGGATGGGGCTGCTACTCTGTTGGAGATACCTTAAACACAGTGAGTGAGGGATCACCATAATATTTGATAAGAGTTCAATATAACATCTACTTCTTAGCTTAAAAGCTTGGAAAATGCAGTCTTAACAGGTGTTAAAATAACTGTTCAGCCAGTGTGTATATTGGGATAGTGGCTTGCAGGGAATGGCAGCCAATCTGAATGTGCATTTTAAAAGATTTTAGTGGTTCTGGGCCTGGCTAATGTAATAACCAAACATGAGTGTATAGGTCATACATTTCTCTGGTTTTGGTGCTGGTTGTAACTGGTAAACTGGAGGCATACGCTAAAGGAGCTCAGAGAGTTGGTGTTGGAGGCTTAAGCAATATCCAGACAGAGTATATGGTTATTTTTGTTTGATTATATTTGATTACACAGCTTCCTGTTAGCAGAGTGGCCCTGTGTCATGTTTGATGCTGTTGATGTTTTGCAACATTCAAATCAAATTAAAAGCATGGATTACTTTGGAGAACATGTTGTTTGTCTAACATTCCCTTGCATAATGCTGCAGCTTAGACTTACTTAAGGCAATACAGTTACCAGACTATAGCTCAGTCTGCTGATGGAGTACAGGTTTGAGGCCATATATTAGGTTTGGTGTACATAGCAGTCAGTGACGAAAGCACACACCATCATTGCTACTGCAGTGGCATATTCATTTATAGACTGACTATCCATGCAAAAAAAAAAAAAGACCATAGACCTGCCTTGTTAGCTAGTGTTTTGAAAGGTATAGGTTATATTTAGGACATTGTGTCAATCCTATGGAGAATATTCTTTTTGGACCAATGTGTCAGTGTTGGCCTTTAGGTAGGGACCTGGTCATGGTAGGACTGCCTTTGGGCTGAGGCATTATGGAGTAGGTACAGCTACAAAACCACAGGTGGATAACTTTTTCCCTATGCCTAGATTAATTTCTTTACTCATCTTGGATACTTGTCAAATAGTGATGGGCGAATTTATTCGCCAGGTGCGAATTCGCGGCGAATTTGTGCGATTCGCCACCAGCGAATAAATTCGCGAAAACGGGAAAATTCAAATTTTTTGTCGAAGCGAAACGGCGCAAATTCGCCCATCACTATTGTTAAAGATTAGTCCCAGTGAATCTGTAAATGTTTTGAGTTGGAGCCATAGGATAAGGAGATAGTTTTCCTGTGCTCTATAAGAAAAGAGGCATAATTACATGGGTTAGACTTCTCTGTGTCACTCTTTCCACTGATTTGGTAGACATACACTTGAGCATACAAATTTGATTTTTGCTTTTAAACCCAGTTTTCAATGTAGGAAGACTTGTTTTCTACCAGATCACATCATTGTAGGCTCAAGAGGGTGGTATTTTGGCAAAAGCTATCCAAAGTAATTTTGGCTGGGATGATCATATAACTATTTTAGCTCTCATCGGAAATTTGACCTAGGTTGCTAGAGGCTCCTGGGTATCTCACAGGGCAGGTAATGTATGCTCACAGTGGCGGTAGGCAGCCTTTGTCAATCTCTGCAAGCCCTTTCATGGATAGGGTATGTTGAGCATGCAACTGGGTACCCAACAGAATTTGAATGCAGGGTACCATCTCTGGTTCAGTGGTTGAGTCTGAGGAATCATTTGTGGTATAGCCAACTGGGATATTGTACTTCCTTTGTCCAGTTCTATTTACCAGGTCATTTCAAGGTAGGCCCAGCCATTCTGATTCCAAATTAGGTTATTTACTGTGCAACAGGGGTTTCTCCTTGTGGTTGCTCTAGTGTTGCCATGTGGTATTCTTGTCTAGAATTCTGTGTAGGGGTATAGGGGAATTCTAGACTGGCATCCTCTTTCTCAGCTATTGGTTTACTCCACATCATTTCTTGCATTGTGTGTAGGTTTGTGGTCCAAGGACAAGTACAGAATTCTCAGGTGCTATTGTCGAATCCTGATTTTACTGAGTAGGCCACCCTAAAAGCCTAGGTGACCTTTCACCTGTTTTATTTCTCTCCTTTTTGATATATATTACACACAGAGCGTATATTTTCCTGTATATACAGCAATATTTTATAAGAAGCAGCTACGTGCAAAAGTAACAACTAAAAATTTGTAAACTAATAACTCATGCCAGCAGCAAAGGAAATCATATGACAGTTATAAATAAATGAAGCAAAGGGTTATTAAGAAACAGAAGTAGCTTAGAAGTTAAGTCTGATCAGGTACAAACTTTCTGCCCAGATACCAAGTTATGCTTCGCATTATGATGTAGAAATGTCTTAACCAATAATCTGTAAGACAATGCTTTTGATATGATAAATGATAAATGTGTGTAATGGTCAGCTGGGGCAGAGTTCTGTCCAAGCTACCGAATGCTTCTGTAATCTGTGCTTGAATAAACTACCTTCTCTGATTGAAACTTTGACAAGGGCGTTGGCCGAATCATTGGGAAACACCTTGACCTTGCTATGTAGATTTCTCTAGAGACAATGATATGCATATGTTCTGTATCTACAATGTCCCATACAGATCTTGTGCATGCAGAATAAAGTGAAGAACATACAAACTCTATGACAGTAATAACCTAGTAGGAATTGAACTCAAGGACTCCAGTAAACAGTGTGTGGTACAAAGCATAGAGGTGAACGGGGAAAAAGGATACTGTCATGGGAAAAAATGTTTTTAATAGTGCTGCTCCAGCAGAATTCTGCACTAAATTCTATTTCTAGTAAATATTTTTTTTTATATTTCATTTTGAAATCTGACATGGGCTGGACATATTGTCAGTTTCCTAGCTGCCCCAATCATGTGAATTGATTGTGCTCTGATAAACTTCAGTTACCCTGTATTGAAAATTAGAGTGGTATCACCCCCCCCTCCCTTTCAGGGTTGGACTGGGGGAAACAACAGCCTGTCAGAAAGCAGTTCCATCCTAAAGTGCTGGCTCTTTCTGAAAGCACATGACCAGGCAAAATGACCTGAGATGGCTGCCTACACACCAATATTACAACTTAAAAAAAATATACTTGCTGGTTCACAAATGAAATTTTATATTGTAGAGTGAATTATTAGCAGTGTAAACAGTGTAATTTAGAAATATAAAATACACATCATAAAAATCATGACAGAATCCCTTTAATTAAAGAGTGAGTGCATGTGAATCATTTCTAAAAGCAAACCTGTGACCTAGTATGAAGGTGTTGTATTGTGAAGGAAACAGAGCAGGGCCAAACATCTTTAGCACTCAAATTAATGAAGCCTTTCAGCATGGGAGTTTAAAGCCTGTATCACATTTGGCCATATCCAGACCAGGTGTCAGTTGGCCAGACATTTGTTTTGACCACATACACTATACAATAAGCTGCCAGCTGAATCTGGAGTATCTGAGTTGGCAGACAAGATTGACCCATGTATGGCTAACTGCCTTTGCTTTGAAACTGCCAAGCTCCAACATCTGACATCTGATCCGCTTCAATATCATCTAAAAGGCACGTTCTTGGTTTCATTCTGCCTTGCACCCTAATTCTAGGATCCTCTGAATTACAGTTTCACTTTGCCTACTTTGCAGGACTTGGACTGGAATCCTATGCTCATTTTTCCACGCCACCAGCCTAGCACTGCTTATGATTTATTGTCCTGCAATGAGTTCATTATTTTGTTTATGTTGATAACATAATAAGATGAGGAAAGAAGAGGGTAAAACAATAAACAAGAGTTAAAGGGGAAAGAAAACATTTATACTGAGGCAAAGAGGGAAGTGGAGGCAGAGGTTACTGGCATCAATGGAAATGACCACATGGAGCTGCCTTAAGCCGACAAAGGCCAGGAATATTGTGCCTTATAAAGATGTACAAGAGTCTACAGATCTGTACGTCCTTATTTGGCTCCTATAATTCCACATTGCAAAATCAACTTACTGATGATTTGGGACCCTAAATTGAATTTGGGGCCCAGTAACACCGAAACGCTGCCGAAGTGCTGTTTTAGCCTATGGGGGACCTCCTAGAAACCTGTATGGAGGCAATTGGGGGAGTTTGGAAGATCGAAGGTCGAAATGAAAAAACTTCAAATTGAAGTAGATCCAAGTAGCGCTACTTTGACCCCAAAAATCTTCAACCACCATTCGGTTGGTCTTTTTGAATTCGAAGTTCAAAGTTTTTTTAACTTCGAACTTCGACCTTTGATAAATCTGCCCCCTAGTTATGCCCTCATTCATAAAAATGTGGGAGAGAGAGAAACAGTGTTGAAACTTATGGAATATTACCTTTAAAAAGGGATTCTTTCACCTACTTTATAGCTCTTGTAGTTGCAGAATCCAAGAGATTACAAAATTTTAACCAGGTGTATTATACCCCCCATAAACGCAAACAAATGTCAGAATAGATATTGGCCCCCTTTTACATATTTTCTGGGACTGCCCCTTAGCCAAGGCGTACTGGCAAAAGGTACTTCAAATATACTTGAATATCTTAGGCAGACCTATACCTGAATTCCCCATACAGACTCTTTTATTTTGGGCGTGTGAAAACAAATCACTCTAAAGATACTTAATTACATACAAAAACTCCTCATTCCAGTTAGATGGAAAAAAATCGGTTCCCCCACCATTACAGCGTGGATACTCAAAATAAAAGAAATGGCCTCAACACCTAAACAAAAGAGACATTTTCAAGATACATGAATACAATAGTTTTTTTTTTTAAACATACCAATGAATATAAGCAACTGATCTCTAACACTAACTAATACTATGGGCCACACATGTAGCAATGTATGCTCTTTTTGCTCATCCTAAACCCTTGTTCTTCTGCCCTAGTGACTATAACTAGGCTTCAGTACAATGTGTGTAGGATATGCACACTTGATGTAATAACCTAGGAAGCAGACAGTTATTACCATGTGGGCATAGCTATTTGGGCAGAGACAACTTTTATTTCTAATTCAGATGCAGACTGCAGACTTTCAGCTTTAATTCAGTGGGTTGAACAAAAAGATTGCATAAAAATGTGAGGAACTAAAGACTTTTTTTTTAACACAATCACTTCATTTCAGGGGCTCAAAAGTAATTGGACAATTGACTCAAAGGCTATTTCATGGGCAGGTGTGGCAATTCCTTTGTTATGTCATTATCAATTAAGAAGATAAAAGCCCTGAAGTGGATTTGGGGGGGGGTGCTTGTATGTGAAAGATTTTACTGTGAACAAACAATATGCGGTCAAAGGAGCTCTCCATGCAGGTGAAACAAGCCATCCTTGAGCTGCAAAAACAGAAAAAAAACCCATCCGAGAAATTGCTATAAAATTAGGAGTGGCAAAATCTACAGTTT
Organism: Xenopus laevis; assembly: GCF_017654675.1. NCBI lineage: Eukaryota > Metazoa > Chordata > Amphibia > Anura > Pipidae > Xenopus > Xenopus laevis. Next base: position 86,556,643 of record NC_054383.1, read on the forward strand.
GGTACATCCAGAGAGAGAAAGAAAACACTGGTGAACTCAGCAACGCCTAGACCTGGACGTCCACGGAAGACAACAGTGGTCGCAAAATCATTTCCATGGTGAAGAGAAACCCCTTCACAACAGGCAAACAAGAATAGAAGAATAGAAAGGCTAGATTGGACTTTGCTTAAAAACATCTAAAAAAGCCAGTACAGTTCTGGAAAAACATTATTTGGACAGATGAAACCAAGATCAACCTCTACCAGAGTGATAACAAGAAAAAGTATGGAGAAGGTGAACAGCTCATGATCCCAAGCATACCACATCATCTATAAAACATGGTGGAGGCAGTGTGAAGGCTTGGGCGTGCATGGCTGCCAGTGGCACTGGGACACTAGTGTTTATCCATGATGTGACACAGGACAGTAGCAGCTGAATGAATTCTGAGGTGTTCAGAGACACTGTTTGCTCAAATCCAGCTAAATGCAGTCAAATTGATTGGGAGGCGTTTCATAATACAGATGGATAATGACCCAAAACATACAGCCAAACCAACCCAGGCGTTTATTAAAGCAAAAAAGTGGAATATTCTTGAATGGCCAAGTCAGTCACCTGATCTGAACCCAATTGAGCTGCATTTCACTTGTTAAAGACTAAACTTCAGACAGAAAGGCCCACAAACAAACAGCAACTGAAAGCCACTGCAGTAAAGGCCTGGCAGAGCATTAAAAAGGAGAAAATCCAGAATCTGGTGATGTCCATGAGTTCAAGACTTCAGGCTGTCATTGCCAGCAACGGGTTTTCAACCAAGTATTAGAAATGAACATTTTATTTTCAATTTTTTAATTTGTCCAATTGCTTTTGAGCCCCTGAAATGAAGTGATTATGTTAAAAAAGGCTTTAGTTCCTCGCATTTTTATGCAATGTTTTTGTTTTGTTGAATTAAAGCTGAAAGTCTGCAGTTTAACTGCATCTGAGTTGTTTCATTTAAAATTCATTGTGGTAATGTACAGAACCAAAATTAGAAAAAAGTTGTCTCTGCCCAAATATTTATGGACCTAACTGTATGTATTCCCTGTATTTACCTGAACCAGAGATTGCCTTTCTTTTTATTTTCCCTGTTATTTGTCTTTTAACTTATTTATTTCACTACTTGTCTATTTCAGACTTGTTAACCTGTGTATGATTTATTTTGAAAATCATAATAAAAATGAAATATTTAAAAAGAAAAAAAAAGGAATACAACTGACATCACCATGTAAAAATCATGATACACTCAACATAAGTTTCATGTATTGATATAGTTGCGTAGCTATTTTGATGAGTGTGCATCGGAATGTAAAATTTGGTGTTGAAAAAGGTGTATACATTTAAAATGGACTTTATATTGTATCGCAATAAAATCATATAACACGAAAAAGGAAGAAACCCTCATCCTTGGCAAAAGGTGTAAAATCGATAAAAGGTGCATTAAAAAAGTCACTCCTGTGCAAAATGCATGACTGTTTGCACCCTGCCCTGTACATTGTAAATGTGGCTTACTTTTTGTTATATTTTGCACAGCAATTTCCAGTTTATTAACATTCTGATTAAAGACTGTGTGAAAACACAAACTATAAACTGAATAAAATCCCAAACTTTAATGTTTGTTCTGGCTTACATTCATTTTTAGAGATGTCGCGAACTGTTCGCCGGCGAACTTGTTCGCGCGAACATCGGGTGTTCGCGCTCGCCGGAAGTTCGCGAACGTCGCGCGACGTTCGCCATTTTGGGTTCGCCATTGTTGGCGCTTTTTTTTGCCCTCTCACCCCAGACCAGCAGGTACATGGCAGCCAATCAGGAAGCTCTCCCCTGGACCACTCCCCTTCCCTATAAAAACCGAAGCCCTGCAGCGTTTTTTCACTCTGCCTGTGTGTGCTGAAGAGATAGTGTAGGGAGAGAGCTGCTGCCTGTTAGTGATTTCAGGGACAGTTGAAAGTTTGCTGGCTAGTAATCGTTTTGATACTGCTCTGTTATTGGAGGGACAGAAGTCTGCAGGGGTTTGAGGGACATTTAAGCTTAGGTAGCTTTGCTGGCTAGTAATCTACCTTCTACTGCAGTGCTCTGTATGTAGCTGCAGTGGGCAGCTGTCCTGCTTCTGATCTCATCTGCTGACTGCTGCAATAACAGTAGTCCTTGTAAGGACTGCTTTTATTTATTTTTTTGTTGTTTTACTACTACTACTACTACTACTATAAGAGCCCAGTGCTATTAGTCTAGCAGTGTTGGGGAGTGGGACTGGTGTGCTAATCTGCTGCTCCTAGTAGTTCAGCAGCACCAACTTTAATTTTTTTTTTTTAATATTCATTTTTTTTTTATTTTACTTTTTTTTATTTTACTACCGCTGTAGTAGTGTATAAGTTGACCTTTTAGGCATTATTTGCCCTGTAGGCATTATTTGCACACTGTTTTCTTCAACCCGCCATCGAGCTGTGTGACCTTGTTCACATTCTGTCTAAATATCCATAATATTACCGTCTCCAGAAAAAACACCGGAGTCACTTTTTTCAAGCAGCCATAATATATTTTACGTAATCCGTATCCACCGCTGTAGTAGTGTATACGTTGGCCTTGTAGGCATTATTTGCACACTGTTTTCTTCAACCCGCCATCGAGCTGTGTGACCTTGTTCACATTCTGTCTAAATATCCATAATATTACCGTCTCCAGAAAAAACACCGGAGTCACTTTTTTCAAGCAGCCATAATATATTTTACGTAATCCGTATCCACCGCTGTAGTAGTGTATACGTTGGCCTTGTAGGCATTATTTGCACACTGTTTTCTTCAACCCGCCATCGAGCTGTGTGACCTTGTTCACATTCTGTCTAAATATCCATAATATTACCGTCTCCAGAAAAAACACCGGAGTCACTTTTTTCAAGCAGCATTCATATATTTTACGTAATCCGTATCCACCGCTGTAGTAGTGTATACGTTGGCCTTGTAGGCATTATTTGCACACTGTTTTCTTCAACCCGCCATCGAGCTGTGTGACCTTGTTCACATTCTGTCTAAATATCCATAATATTACCGTCTCCAGAAAAAACACCGGAGTCACTTTTTTCAAGCAGCCATAATATATTTTACGTAATCCGTATCCACCGCTGTAGTAGTGTATACGTTGGCCTTGTAGGCATTATTTGCACACTGTTTTTTTCAACCCGCCATCGAGCTGTGTGACCTTGTTCACATTCTGTCTAAATATCCATAATATTACCGTCTCCAGAAAAAACACCGGAGTCACTTTTTTCAAGCAGCCATAATATATTTTACGTAATCCGTATCCACCGCTGTAGTAGTGTATACGTTGGCCTTGTAGGCATTATTTGCACACTGTTTTCTTCAACCCGCCATCGAGCTGTGTGACCTTGTTCACATTCTGTCTAAATATCCATAATATTACCGTCTCCAGAAAAACACCGGAGTCACTTTTTTCAAGCAGCCATAATATATTTTACGTAATCCGTATCCACCGCTGTAGTAGTGTATACGTTGGCCTTGTAGGCATTATTTGCACACTGTTTTCTTCAACCCGCCATCGAGCTGTGTGACCTTGTTCACATTCTGTCTAAATATCCATAATATTACCGTCTCCAGAAAAAACACCGGAGTCACTTTTTTCAAGCAGCATTCATATATTTTACGTAATCCGTATCCACCGCTGTAGTAGTGTATACGTTGGCCTTGTAGGCATTATTTGCACACTGTTTTCTTCAACCCGCCATCGAGCTGTGTGACCTTGTTCACATTCTGTCTAAATATCCATAATATTACCGTCTCCAGAAAAAACACCGGAGTCACTTTTTTCAAGCAGCCATAATATATTTTACGTAATCCGTATCCACCGCTGTAGTAGTGTATACGTTGGCCTTGTAGGCATTATTTGCACACTGTTTTCTTCAACCCGCCATCGAGCTGTGTGACCTTGTTCACATTCTGTCTAAATATCCATAATATTACCGTCTCCAGAAAAAACACCGGAGTCACTTTTTTCAAGCAGCCATAATATATTTTACGTAATCCGTATCCACCGCTGTAGTAGTGTATACGTTGGCCTTGTAGGCATTATTTGCACACTGTTTTCTTCAACCCGCCATCGAGCTGTGTGACCTTGTTCACATTCTGTCTAAATATCCATAATATTACCGTCTCCAGAAAAAACACCGGAGTCACTTTTTTCAAGCAGCCATAATATATTTTACGTAATCCGTATCCACCGCTGTAGTAGTGTATACGTTGGCCTTGTAGGCATTATTTGCACACTGTTTTCTTCAACCCGCCATCGAGCTGTGTGACCTTGTTCACATTCTGTCTAAATATCCATAATATTACCGTCTCCAGAAAAAACACCGGAGTCACTTTTTTCAAGCAGCATTCATATATTTTACGTAATCCGTATCCACCGCTGTAGTAGTGTATACGTTGACCTTGTAGGCATTATTTGCACACTGTTTTCTTCAACCCGCCATCGAGCTGTGTGAGCTTGTTCACATTTTGTCTAAATATTGATAATATTATCGTCTCTAGAAAAACCACTTGAGTTACTTTTTTTCAAGCAGCATTCATATATTTTACGTAATCCGTATCCACCGCTGTAGTAGTGTATACGTTGGCCTTGTAGGCATTATTTGCACACTGTTTTCTTCAACCCGCCATCGAGCTGTGTGACCTTGTTCACATTCTGTCTAAATATCCATAATATTACCGTCTCCAGAAAAAACACCGGAGTCACTTTTTTCAAGCAGCATTCATATATTTTACGTAATCCGTATCCACCGCTGTAGTAGTGTATACGTTGGCCTTGTAGGCATTATTTGCACACTGTTTTCTTCAACCCGCCATCGAGCTGTGTGACCTTGTTCACATTCTGTCTAAATATCCATAATATTACCGTCTCCAGAAAAAACACCGGAGTCACTTTTTTCAAGCAGCCATAATATATTTTACGTAATCCGTATCCACCGCTGTAGTAGTGTATACGTTGGCCTTGTAGGCATTATTTGCACACTGTTTTCTTCAACCCGCCATCGAGCTGTGTGACCTTGTTCACATTCTGTCTAAATATCCATAATATTACCGTCTCCAGAAAAAACACCGGAGTCACTTTTTTCAAGCAGCATTCATATATTTTACGTAATCCGTATCCACCGCTGTAGTAGTGTATACGTTGACCTTGTAGGCATTATTTGCACACTGTTTTCTTCAACCCGCCATCGAGCTGTGTGAGCTTGTTCACATTTTGTCTAAATATTGATAATATTATCGTCTCTAGAAAAACCACTTGAGTTACTTTTTTTCAAGCAGCATTCATATATTTTACGTAATCCGTATCCACCGCTGTAGTAGTGTATACGTTGACCTTGTAGGCATTATTTGCACAGTGTTTTCTTCAACCCGCCATCGAGCTGTGTGAGCTTGTTCACATTTTGTCTAAATATTGATAATATTATCGTCTCTAGAAAAACCACTTGAGTTACTTTTTTTCAAGCAGCATTCATATATTTTACGTAATCCGTATCCACCGCTGTAGTAGTGTATACGTTGACCTTGTAGGCATTATTTGCACAGTGTTTTCTTCAACCCGCCATCTAGCTGTGTGTATTATCGTTTCCAGAAAAACCAACTGAGTTTTTGTTGTTGTTGTTGTTTTTTTAAAAATAATGCCAGGCAAAGGCAGGCCGCCACGCAGAGGCCGTGCTAGGGGCCGTGCTGCTATGCAATCCTGTGGCCCTAGCAAATTGCCCAGTTTTAAAAAGCCAATGACCCTGAACTCCCAAAATGCTGAAGAGGTAGTTGACTGGCTTACACAGCACACCCCATCCTCTACCGTTTCTAACTTTACCACAACATCCTCCTCATCCTCCACTGCTATGGCCACCCCACGTAACACTTCCTCCACCACCGGTGCCCCTTCTTCACTGGGGTCAGAGGAGTTATTTTCCAATGAGTTTCTTGAACTGAGTAATGCGCAACCATTATTGCCAGAAGAAGATGAAGGAGATGAGGACCTTACACCAGATTTAATTCTGGCAGAGAACACGATAGAAATGGACATAATGAGTGATGAGGAGGAGGTCCCCGCTGCTGCTTCCTTCTGTGATGTGTCAGAAGAAATTGATGCATCTGAGGAGAATGATGATGAGGAGATTGATGTTTTGTGGGTGCCTAGTAGAAGAGAGCAAGAGGAGGGTAGTTCAGATGGAGAGACGGAGAGTCAGAGAGGCAGTAGGAGAATAAGACTTAGAAGAAGCAGGGAGGACAGCCCGCAGGGATCAGCAGGGCAACAACATGTATCGGCACCTGTGTTCAGCCGGCCAACGCACCCGCCATTGCCGCCAATACCGCCAACTCCGCCAACTTCTACTGTTACCGCCAGATCGCACACTTCCAAAAAGTCAGCAGTGTGGATTTTTTTAATGTGTGTGCCTCTGACAAAAGCATTGTAATTTGCAATGAGTGCAGTCAGAAACTGAGCCTTGGTAAGCCCAACAGCCACATAGGTACAACTTCTATGCGAAGGCACATGAGCGGCAAGCACAAAGCACTTTGGGAGCAACACCTCAAAGGCAACAGGCAAACTAAAAGCCACACTCCTTCTGGTCCAGCATCTTACTGCTCTACCTCTGCTCTCCTTGACCCGTCTGAACCACCCTCCACTCCGCCTTCCACCTTGACCACCTGTTCCCATTCCCAGTCATCTGCCACCAGCCAAGTTTCTGTGAAGGCCATGTTTGAGCGTAAGAAGCCAATGTCTGACTGTCACCCCCTTGCCCGGCGTCTGACAGCTGGGTTGTCTGCACTCTTAGCCCGCCAGCTTTTACCATACCAGCTGGTGGACTCTGAGGCCTTCCGCAAATTTGTAGCAATTGGGACACCGCAGTGGAAGGTACCCAGCCGCAATTTTTTTTCTAAAAAGGGAATACCACACCTGTACCAACATGTGCAGAGCCAAGTTACCGCATCTCTGTCACTTAGTGTTGGGCCAAAGGTCCATATGACTACTGACGCATGGTCCTCCAAGCATGGTCAGGGCAGGTATGTCACCTACACTGCCCACTGGGTGAACTTGGTAATGGCTGGGAAGCAGGGAATGGGTAGCTCAACAACAACAGTGGAGTTGGTGTCACCGCCACGGATTGCACGCGGTTCTGCCACCACCTCTACTCCTCCATCGCTCTCTACCTCGTCTTCTTCTTCTTCTTACTCTGCTGCTGGGTCCTCCTTCTCCTCCTCCACACCTGTGCACCCCCAGCTCCCCCTAGGCTATTCGACGTGCCAGGTACGCCGTTGTCACGCTGTCTTGGGGATGACGTGCCTGGAAAGCAAAAACCATACCGGATCTGTACTCCTGTCATCTCTGCAGTCACAGGCCGATCGGTGGCTGACCCCACACCAACTGCAGATCGGAAAAGTGGTGTGTGACAATGGAAGCAATCTGTTGGCAGCGTTGAGACTAGGCAATTTAACACATGTGCCCTGCATGGCACATGTGTTAAATTTAATAGTCCAACGTTTTGTCTCCAAGTACCCAGGATTCCAGGACGTTCTCACCCAGTCCAGAAAGGTGTCGGCCCATTTCAGACGTTCCTACACAGCCATGGCACGCCTTGCTGACATTCAGCAGCGCTACAACATGCCAGTCAGGCGTTTGATTTCTGACAGCCAGACTCGCTGGAATTCAACGCTCCTTATGTTGGAACGTCTGCTGCAACAACAAAGGGCCGTCAACGAGTACCTTTTTGAACTGGGTGGTAGGACTGGATCTGCACAGCTGGGGATTTTTTTCCCCCGTTACTGGGTGCTTATGCGCGATGCCTGCAGGCTCATGCGACCTTTTGAAGAGGTGACAAATATGGTCAGTCGCACCGAAGGCACCATCAGCGACCTAATACCCTTCGCTTTCTTCCTGGAGCGTGCCGTGCGACGAGTGACAGATGAGGCTGTAGACCAGCGTGACGAGGAGCTGGAAGCGCACGATTTCTGGTCGGAATCACCAGAACGAACCCAGGCACCTGCTGCAACGCAGGGAGAGGTGCCAGAAGTGGAGTCAGAGGAGGAAGGTGGCTTTGTGGAGGAGGAGGAGGAGGACCAACAGGAGCAGGCTTCCCAGGGGGCTAGTGGTGACCTTTTGGGGACCCCTGGTCTTGTACGTGGCTGGGGGGAGGAGACCGTGGATGATGCAGTCCTTGATAATGAGGAAGCGGAGATGGATAGCTCTGCATCCAACCTTGTGAGAATGGGGTCTTTCATGCTGTCATGCCTGTTGAAGGACCCCCGTATCAAGAGGCTTAAGGAGAAGGACCTGTACTGGGTCGCAACGCTACTAGACCCTCGGTACAAGCATAAAGTGTCAGAAATGTTACCAACATACCACAAGTCCGAAAAGATGCGGCATTTACAAACCAGCCTGCAAAACATGTTGTACAATGCTTTTAAGGGTGATGTCACTTCAGGAACTCATCAACATTCCAGGGGCAGAGGTGCCAGTAATCCTGCCACGAGCACACCTGCAAGGACAAAGCCCTTTGGCCAGTCTGTAACGTCAGACATGCAAATGTTTTTCTGTCCAAGGCAGCGCCACAACCCTTCTGGATCCACCCTCAAAGAACGCCTCGACCGGCAGGTAGCGGACTACCTGGCATTAACTGCAGATATCGACACTCTGAGGAGCGATGAACCCCTGGACTACTGGGTGCGCAGGCTTGATCTGTGGCCAGAGCTGTCACAATTTGCCATGAACCTCTTGTCTTGCCCAGCCTCAAGTGTGCTCTCAGAAAGGACCTTCAGTGCAGCAGGAGGGATTGTAACTGAGAAGAGAACTCGCCTAGGTCACAAAAGTGTCGATTACCTGACCTTTATTAAAATGAATGAGGGGTGGATCTCGGAGGGTTACTGCACGCCGGAAGACTTGTTCTGACTTCTATGCAGCTGTCCTTCTCTTCAAGCCTCATGACTCCACACACAGCTGTCCTTTAGCGTCCTCCTCCTCCCTCCGCCACCGTTACAAACTAGGGTGCAAACCCTACTGGTTTAATTTTTTCTGGCCTCTGTGCTTCAGTGGCTGCAACCAAAAAAACTGGGCAAACAATGTCTACAAGGTCAACGTATGGCAAAAAATGACTATTTTCAGCATTTATATGGCATATTTTTTCTGGCAACTGTGCTTCAGTGGCTGCATCCAAAAAAATGCATATTTTCTGCATTTATATGGCATAATTTTTCTGGCCTCTGTGCTTCAGTGGCTGCAACCAAAAAAATGCATATTTTCTGCATTTATATGGCATAATTTTTCTGGCCTCTGTGCTTCAGTGGCTGCAACCAAAAAAATTTATATTTTCAGCATTTATATGGCATAATTTTTCTGGCAACTGTGCTTCAGTGGCTGCGACCAAAAAAATGACTATTTTCAGCATTTATATGGCATATTTTTTCTGGCCTCTGTGCTTCAGTGGCTGCGGCCAAAAAAACTGGGCAAACAATGCCTACAAGGTCAACGACGTTGACCTTGTAGGCATTGTTTGCCCAGTTTTTTGGCCGCAGCCACTGAAGCACAGAGGCCAGAAAAAATATGCCATATAAATGCTGAAAATAGTCATTTTTTGCCATACGTTGACTCAACGTATATGGCAAAAAATGACTATTTTCAGCATTTATATGGCATATTTTTTCTGGCAACTGTGCTTCAGTGGCTGCGACCAAAAAAATGCATATTTTCTGCATTTATATGGCATAATTTTTCTGGCCTCTGTGCTTCAGTGGCTGCAACCAAAAAAATGTATATTTTCAGCATTTATATGGCATAATTTTCTGTCAACTGTGCTTCAGTGGCTGCGACCAAAAAAATGCATGTTTTCTGCATTTATATGGCATAATTTTTCTGGCCTCTGTGCTTCAGTGGCTGCAACCAAAAAAGTTTATATTTTCAGCATTTATATGGCATAATTTTTCTGTCAACTGTGCTTCAGTGGCTGCGACCAAAAAAAATGCATATTTTCTGCATTTATATGGCATAATTTTTCTGGCCTCTGTGCTTCAGTGGCTGCAACCAAAAAAATTATATTTTCAGCATTTATATGGCATAATTTTTCTGGCAACTGTGCTTCAGTGGCTGCGTCCAAAAAAACTGGGCAAACAATGTCTACAAGGTCAACGTATGGCGAAAAATGACTATTTTCAGCATTTATATGGCATATTTTTTCTGGCAACTGTGCTTCAGTGGCTGCGTCCAAAAAAACTGGGCAAACAATGCCTACAAGGTCAACGTATGGCAGTTGTTTAAAGAGAACAGTAGATTACTAGCCAGCAAAGCTACCTAAGCTAAAATGTCCCTCAAATCCCTGCAGACTTCTGTCCCTCCAATACAGAGCAGTATCAAGCAGATTACTAGCCAGCAAATTTACTATCATCTGTCCCTGAAATCACTAACAGCTCTCCCCCTACACTATCTCTTCCAAGCACACACAGGCAGATTTTTCAGATACATTTTTGCCCTTGATCCCCCTCTGGCATGCCACTGTCCAGGTCGTTGCACCCTTTAAACAACTTTAAAATCATTTTTCTGGCCAGAAATGTCTTTTCTAGATGTTAAAGTTCGCCTTCCCATTGAAGTCTATGGGGTTCGCGAACCGTTCGCGAACCGCTCGCGTTTTTGCGCAAGTTCGCGAATATGTTCGCGAACTTTTTTTCCGACGTTCGCTACATCCCTATTCATTTTTCAATATTCCATGACAGCCTTGCTTCACAGTGTATTGTGCTGTCTAAGGTTCAAGTTATCAACTTATCAGCAAAAATGCACAGTATATTTATGATGGGAAGATTACAAACAAAGATTTATCCTCTTGCTTATACAAGACAGCAAGTCCAGGAAATAAAAGTGGTCATTTACAACATCCAAGTCATTGCGTAAAGTGCAGAAACCGCTGAAATTCTCCAGTTTTCTACACTTTGCACATTTCCTTCCTGTGTTGCAGTTAGCTACTTATTTCTCATTCTCATTTCTCTTCACCTCTATCTTTCTCCCAACCATTTATTCCCTTTCAATTGTATCTTATTTAAACTATTGTAATGTCTTCTTGCATTCCAACAGTGTCTCCTTTCCTCTTCTCTCCCTTTCCAAATCTGCCATATACTTTTTGAGAATTACATTCTCTTTTGCTTTTGCCCTTGAAGTGATAGCGACACGTTCCTATAAAATCATAGAAACGTGTCAGTAGGTGCTGCACCCGGAATAGTTCCACTCAAAGCCCCCCTCAAAGCAGCCCCCAGCCCCGCGAACCTTCATTAACCCGACCCTTTGAAACTGCTAAATGATCTTCTGTGCAGTTTCAGTGATGCTGGGCTGGGACGGCACAATCCTTTTTATAGGCTAATTCCGAAGGAAAACAGGACTTCAGCCTATGGAAGGATCGCTCCGCCCCCAGCCCAGCGTCATTGAAGCAACGCAGAAGATCAGTTAGTGGTGTCAGCAGGTTGGCTGCACAAAGGTTTGCGGGACTGGGGGTGGCTTTTGAGGGGAACTATTCCTGGTGCAGCACCTACTTGATACTGACACCTTCCTATGATTTTTATAGGTTGGTATGCTTTAAGATTCAACCTTCGATATCATAAGCTTTCTTCTATGCCCCATTTCCTCCATTCTCGCCTTCTCTCATTTTCTCCACTGCTTCCAATATGTATTTTCCCCTTTGCTTTCACTCTTCACTCACTTTTCTCTGCCTGTAACCCTTGTACTTTTCTGTTTTTTTTCTGCCTCTTTTAATTAGCAGTAAAGTCTTTTTCCCCCTTCCTTTTTGATTTGAACAAATCCCATCACCCCATCACAAATATCCATTGCGTTAACTTAAATGCCTTTCTGCTTGCTCTCCACCTCAAGACACCAGAACAAAAGGTCCCTGGAGGGCCCCCGGCATATGGACACATACTACAAGAGTCTTTACTGTCACCTTGTTACATCCATTTCGTAAGCCTTTTCTTCTGTTCCCAATCTCTTATATAGGTTGCAGGTCTTGGGATCACTTCCACTCTAGAAATGGACTAGGGTTGCCACAGCACTTTATTTTAGTTCCCTGTGGGTTATTAACATAAAAAACAGTGGGGCTCATTTATAAACACTGGGCAAATTTGCACATGGGCAGTAAACCATAGCAACCAATCAGTAATTAGATTTTTTTCAGCCAGCTGCAGGTTAACCAGTGAAAGTAAACATCTGAATGGTTGCCATGGGTAACTGGCTAGGTGCAAATTTGCCAGTGTTTATAAATGAGCCCCAGAATGCCTGTCTTAGGCAGCTTTCTAACAAGAAGATCAGCTTCAGACGTACAAGTTAGAAATCAAGTGAATCCAAGCTAAATATCAATCCCAAAAATGTCAGTTATATTCACAATCTTTATCCAGCTCACACTTTTTCAAGCCCGAAAGCATAATATCTAGAAAAAAAGAGCCAGGATTTAAAGGAGCCTCAGTGCTGTGTTCTTTGCCCGTTATAGGTAACCTCCTTGCGAGTTCCTGGTGCTTCTGTGCTAATATAGCTTCTGTTATTCTGTGATTTGACTACCTGTTGTGACCCCTGCCTGCCTCCGACGATCCTGACTTCTGAAATCCTGACCCTGCCTGGTAACCGACTCCTCTATTCCGTATTCCGTCTGATTGATCTCCTGGTTTGACCCTTGCCTGTTTGACTCCGCTTGTACCCTGCCTGCCCCGATCTAGCTTGATCTGACTTCACTTTATGTCTACGCCTTGTACTGTGACCTTCTTCCCAAAAGACTTCTGCTTTACCGTTGTGCCCCTTTGCTTGTTCAGAACCCTTCGCTTTGCATCCGATTAGCTGAGGGCTCCTCCAGAGGTGAAAGGCGGCTGTTAAAGGTGGAAGCAAGAGCCAAAACAGGGTGCTTTGCTTAGCATCAGTTCTGAATTTAGGGTGCCAACTGTGACACTGTTTCCTATACCCTACAGATTCAGGAAATTGTGCGCTAATCCATAAGGGGACGGCCCCAACAGGACCGAGCACAGTTATGCTTTTTTACATGAGATGCTATGTGACAAGCGTGAGAGCTGGGATAAGCGTTGGAAAGTTTTTATATGCAAGTGAAAAATTTACGTCTGTGAGTACCCACCTAGAAATCCATTAAGGAAAGTCTGAAACCTCCTCCTATCTATACTACAGAAGGTGGTGGCGATAACTGCAAGGGTTAACACATAGTGGTGGAATATTTAAACCTGACCTTTGAGCACAAAAGCTGTGTTGTTTGAAACAATATTACCCTATATATCTTTGTTTGTTGGTCCTGTGCCTATGGCGCTGGCTCTTTTTTTTCTAGATATTAAGTTAGGGATCAACAAGAGGCACAGTCCTTATTGCTTTCCCTAAGGAAGGCAGCAAGGACAGGACTCAGCTGCTCTGCCTCATGTTCACTCTGCAGCAATTGCCAGATTTTTGACATCACACATGGGAGCCTATTTATCATGCTGTGTAAAAAGTGGAGTGAAACATGACCAGTGACGTTGCTCACAGCATGATAAAGAGACACCCAGAGCAGCATTCTTCAGGGTAATAAATTACCCCTCTTCTCCAATATCTATCAATTAGTGGTATAACAAAAATCAAAATCTCACAATTCCTAGAGGCAATAACAGGGGGTCATTTGGCACTGAACTCAAGCTGAAATTGCCTAGGCCACCATCCCCTCCCCTATTTCTAGGACTTTGTATTGATCTTGCCATCTGCACTGCAGATCTGATGTGTTTTTTTTGTCCAAAAAACAAGCAGTTAATTGTATCTTGTTTGTCAGTTAGTCATCTCTCAGAGGAAGTTTTTTTATAGCTCCTAGCTCCTGCAACTCTGACAACAAAGTATTTAGCTACTCGCAACCCTCTGGCAACACAGTAGGGGTCATTTATCAACACCAGGCAAATTTGCCCATGGGCATTAACCCATGGCAACAATCAAATTGCTGCATTCATTGTTTGGCTTGCAGCTGGCTATAAAAAGCTAATCACTGAGTGGTTGCTATAGGTAACTGCCCATGGGCAAATTTGCCCAGTGTTGATAAATGAGCCCCAGGATCTCTAATATAGAAACAACTTCTATATCTTCTATTACAGAAACATTTGCCAGTATATTTGGTGAGATATTTTGCAAATATAACACAAAAGTGAATTCTCATTCATTCTGAAAGCTGAATTATAATAGAATGTCAATTTCAACAACCTGTCCCCTTTCACAGAAACCTGTAATTTAGGCAATGAGGTCAGGTGATTAGGAGTTAGAAAAACCTTCCCCCGAAAGAGGATTGGCTGACAAACAAAAAGATAATTAAATATTTGCTGGAAAAAAAACAGATCTCAAGGCTCCCAATACATGTACTGTTTGGCAGATCATTGCCAGTGTGAATCAGTGCTGAAACTCTGCTGAAGGGGAGCTGAACCTGACCTGATCAACTTTGATCTTGAAAACAGTAATATAAAGACACAGCCAATATTGCAAGGTAAGAACACTGATATTGGAATTGTTGTGCAGTGCCCTATAATATATGTACATTATAAACTGCTGTAGAGAAGACCCTGCAGTGTGGCCCAGCTTAGGATGAGCTCCTGTGGAAGACAAATACCAGGTGGGTGAACTACAATGTGGCACCATCTACTGTAATACTTTGTACTTCATATAATATTTGAGGCTGCATGAGTAACATGGTGATGCTTGTGAGACTATACTGTGAACAAAAGTGTTCCTGACTTTCAGTTTATTATAGCACTGTGCTATTGATAAGGGTAACAGGTGCATGAAAACCTCAACTCCACATCAACATCACTAAGCACAGACCATTCATTTACTCCCTGCCTTATTATATTCATGTTTACCAGCTTGAGAATTTTTCCTTGGCCTTTTGCAGGGGAAACTGTTCATAAAGGATTGCTAATGCAACCAACAAATATATGAGAGTTCACTCTTGCTACAAATGATAAAGCTGAATTGGAAACATGTCTTTTTTTTTTTTTTTTAATTTCAACCCAGACTAATACAGAACTATATACTGAGCAATCCAAGACTATAAGAGTACTGGCATCACTACCAGAGAAATGTATGATACATTAATATAATGTGTGTTATACATGTAGAGTATTTCTAGGAGAGGCATGGGAATCACAGCTGATTGGCCTGTTAAACAGAGAAATGTCTTTGGCTATGTATAAGCAACAATAAGGCATACTTATATAAGAGAGAACAGTCTTCACAAAGAATTAATACTCACGCTAATAATACTATACTAATAATACTATAAACATTCAGAGTAGTTAGAGCATAACATTTTAAAAATTGTAGTTTTGTGCAAGAATCTTTACTATAAAGTATACTATAAAAGTGGCATGAGTGAAGGGGGGAGCGCACACGGAGGAGCGCCAGTGGGGGAACAAGGGTCCGGATCAGGGGTAGGTGAAAGAAGAGGTACATGATTGGTGCCCCCACTTTCGTTGCGCCTTAGACACGTACCTCTTCTGCTAACCCCTAGTTCCCTGATGGCTGTTCACCAACCTGAAGCTGGAGCAATTTCTCTTGGTGAAAATTCATTCTTGTGCTCTTAATTATCTCACTGGAGATATTTCATCTGGTGAAAAGATGCGAATGTTTCATCAGTACGAAAAGAATTGACACCAATGCAAAGTTAATTTGACAACATTTTTCTTACTCTTGATGTTGTTTTCAGGTTCTGTGAAATTTTAAAGGGGTTGGTCACATTTGAATTAACTTTAAGTATAATGTAGAGAGTGATATTCTGAGACAATTTGCAATTGGTTTTAATTTTTTTTTATTATTTGGGGTTTTTGAGTTATTTAGCTTTTTATTCAGCAGTTCTCCAGTTTCCAGTTTTAGTAGTCTGGTTGCTAGGGTCCAAATGACCCTAGCAACCATGCATTGATTTGAAGAAGAGACTGGAATATGAATAATAGAGGCGCTGGATAGAAAGATGAGTAATAAAAAGTAGCAATTACTATAAAAGTGTAGCCTTACAGAGCATTTGTTTTTGGATGGGGTTAGTGACCCCATTTGAAAGTCAGTCAGAGGAAAAAAGGCAAATAATTCAAAAACTTTTTAAAATGAAAAAATTAAGGCAAACTGAAAAGTTGTTCACAATTAGCCCGTCTATAATATACTAAACGTTCAATTTAGTAAATATGCCCCTGTGCGTCCTAAGTACAGAATAAACATAATGTAAATAGATAATTTAAGATCTGATAAAATAAACCTTACACAGTGTTTTTATGTATAAATAAAACAATGTTATTAAAATAACCACCTCTCTCTCTCTCTCTCTCTCTCTCTCTCTCTCTCTCTCTCTCTCTCTCAAAAATGTAGATAAATTTACCTCCTAATGTTGATATAAATAATATACAATCTCTATAAAGTTCTCTGGAAATGTGTAAGAGCTTGACAAAGGATAATAAATAAATACGCCACTTGTCAAATCTGATGTTATTAAGGCCAATCCTTCAGAGGAAGAGATGGTGCATGTGTTATGTCACCTTCAGGAAATTACAGGGTGTAAAGAAAAGATATTTTTGCAATATACACCCTGCAATTTGCATGCACTGCAATCCCAGGGTATTATTGTTTTCCTCACCTGCAGGGAGTACAATTTCCCACAGGTGCAAAAGCCCCATGTGCCACTGACCCAAAGATAAGCTTAAGATATCTGGTCACATTTCCATCTGTAAATCTGAGAGACAAATAGTAATTAGGGGAAAAGAGACCTTACCATACAAAGCACTTTCTATCTTTTAAAAGTTCAATATGTGTAAAGTTGGTTTGAATAAATAGATGAACCCATATGTAACACTTTTGTATTACACATCTATTTTATATTTCTGCATTCAATGTAATGGGGGTTATTTACTAAACCTCAAATTTATCTGGTCAGGCTTTTTGGGGCAACAATTGGAATTTTTTGTGTAAACTCCACATAGAGGCACGAATCTCACTTTGAAGATATAGTGGTTTACTCTGAGTTTGGCCCAAAATATGAAAAATTCAGAATATTTGCTTAAAAACCCGAAAACATTTGAGCAATTTGGGGGAAAAAGTCTGAAAAAAACTGAACGATTCGGGTCTAAAATAAAATGAGAAGTTGAGTTAAGATGAGTTCAGTGAATAAACCCCTATGAGTTTTGCACCCATTCACTTCAACTGACAGTGTTTCACAAAAAGAATCAATGACCCCCCCTTGCTTACCTTAACATAATCAGCCTAGTGCATGTTGTGAGGAACTTGGCAGCTACACCATCTAATGCAAATGTGCCACTTTCTCTTCTCAGTTGACTGCTGAATACTTCACTTTTGGTTTTGCAATCCTTTATATGTAAGACGCCCACCATTTACTGCTTGCAACCTGCACTTTGGGCATTAACCAATCAAATTTCAGCAATCTGGGACGGAACATCTACCAAACTGCTTTGAAAAAGGGTTCAATTAACGCAGGTAATACCTTGTGAATATGATCAATACACTTGTTACAAATGTCTACAAAATGTTACTGCTATTTGTAAAGCCAGATGCCATCTATAAACTCTTTAGGGAATGCCCCATGCACTGGGCAAAGGCATTTTCTGCACTCCCACTCCCCCTTTTTTCAAAATTTCCCCACTGCTTGTAGAATTATGCAAATATCTGCAGGCCCCTGTGCTCTATTTCAGAGCATTGGGGATGGGTAGGAGGGAGGGTGCCTACATGCATCTCACCACCCGCCCATTTTGAATTTAGCATAGCCAAGGGAGAGAAGAGGCCTGCAGTTATCGATACAATGCCACACATTGTATGCAAAAAAAATAGCCGACTCCAGTCTTTTTTCGGCCTTTGCACACTGCACGAGGCATTGTAAACTACCCCTTATTTCTTTGAGTTGCCAACTGACTTATTCACATTTACATTAATTTTAAGAATTACACAGATCTTCCTAATTACAAGCTATAACGTATGTATAGACCAATGTTTAGCACCCTGGTTTTCAAAGCTTAAAGAGGTTGTTCACTTTCCAAACACCTTCACCTTAAGTTCAGCTGTTTTCAGTAGTTAATAAAGTTATTTATCTTTGGCTCTGCTGAGCATTAGCCCAGACTTTTATTAAAGATAACAGATATAATTAATACATAAAAAAAACTTAAAGCATTTAAAAAAAATCTTTATTGTTGGTGTACTACCTGAAAGCACCTGAACTGAAAAAAGTTTTTGGAAGGTGAACAACCACTTTAGGCAATGTCTAAAACACCCACATAGCTTAGGTTTTATTATTTGTATAGGAATGTAAACTACCTGATTTTTCTATGTTTAGCAAAAGAAGGTGCATTCTTAAATTATGCCTTTCTTTCATTTACGGAGAAACAAAACTAAAAACAAAAAATTAAAGTTCACTAGGAGGGTAAAATATGTGTAGGGGACATGAGGAATCCTTCCCCTGTTTGTCTGCCTGTGACATCATCCAGCCCAGTTGCATGCTGGATAGCAATCCGATTGGCTGGGAACCCCAGTGCATCCTTGGGAGAAAGGGTGTGCCTGACTTTGGAGCCAAATGCACGGGGTCTCCCAGAGAGCCAGCGTGAGTAGCTGTAAGACTGTAAGGTACAGAGAAGCTGTTGAATCTGGGGAGATTGAGCCCAGCCTGTCCCCTGCCAAGCTGCTAGAAACTCAGAAGGAGAAAGGTGCCACTAGTGAGATTGATTCTGCTGCAGAGCTGCATGTGATCTCCAGTGTGAAGTCCTCTGAGAGCACCCCGGTGAGTGAGCCACCCAAGGGAGGATCTTGGCACGGATGCAAGTGTGGGGCCCCACAGTAAATACAGGTCTTAAACCTGCTACGAGGGAGCTGCTGCCAACTTCAAAAGGGAGTGCATAGTGTATTAGTTGCCCAAGTGTTTACTACAGTTTATATAAAGTTTATATTTGTTCATTTGCAAACTGTGTTTTATTATTCCTAGTGGAACCCCCCTGAGGTGTGTTCCTCAGTGTTCACTAGGTGGAGGCACTGCACTGTAATTCCCAGTACTTTCCATACGCAAAAGGGACTCAGGGCCCCTGGATTGCCAAGGGTAAGTTGCTATTTAAAGAGACAGTAACCAAATTAGTGTTATATATGTCCTTAAAGTTGAAGCTCATCTTAAATGTAAGAATTGCTATTCTATTTTTCTATTCTTTGTTTTACATGATTTGCCTTTTTCTTTTGCCTTTCTCTAACTCGAAATAAAAAGGGGTAATATACAGTATATCCAATACAAGCTCAATTACAAGACATTCAATTTGCATCCATTTTCTGTAATTTTTGAAACTGAAACTACTTACATTGTGTGAGGAGTTAAAATCATCAAATTACCCTTACCAATTGGCAGTCATTTACATTTAAATTACCAATTGCAGGGTGCCAGCTGGACCCTAGCAATTGGGTAATGGTTTAAATTAAAAACTGGGTGACAATTTAATTTCATTGTAATTTAGAAAAAAAACTGCAAATTGACAAACCCTTCTAATAGTTGAATGGGGAATAGGAGAAGTATGATGAAGGTATTGTTGATGCATAAGGCTCCTTGGCTAGTATTATGCTTCATTAGACACACGCAACCTTATCCATCCCAAACTCCACCCAGTCTGTGTATCTGTAACATCAGATGGTATTCACCTCTCTGCCCCCCCCCCCCACAAGGGCCATGTTCTTGAAAGTTTTCTTGCCTGTCCACCCCTAATGGCAGCCTTTGATAGTTATTATTTTTAATATAATTTTACTAAATATACATAAAGAATGATTTCTACATTTTCCAGATTCATGTAAATATTGTAAGATTTCAGGGTCCGCAACATACATTGTCTTCACAGTTTAATTACACACGGGGGTCACCATTTCAGCATACAAAACATAAATCATAAAAATAAATCCCGGGGGCCCACCAGGGCTGCTGTCGCTGGGCCCCCCTCCGGGTCCCCTGCCGGGATCCCCCGTCAAGCCCCCCCCGCAGCACCACGTATGAGTGTGCTTTGCATTTGCCATGACCTGCCCAAAAAGCTTAGTGCAGGGAGCAGGTCTGTGCCAGAGGGGCCCACCCACCAGTCCGAGCCTGGCTCTACTTTCACACGTTTGATGAGTTCCCTCATTAAACCTTGTGGACTAACAGTAAGAAAACACATTGGGGTCACCCCTGTACTCACAATACTTCCTTTTGGGGGATTGCTCAGCCTCCTGGCTTTTTCAGTTTCTTTCTCAGACAGACTCTCTGTCTGCTCCTTGCAGTTGCAGGCAGCACCTCCAGCCCCTCTGGGAGATCTTTACACAGGCAGGTAGCCTTCCTGATCTGTGCCCTGCTCAGAGAGACCTTGCTGATAGTCTCACTAGCATTAAATACTATTCCACAGGACAGCCTTTCTGTTGAAAGTGAGCTTTATTACATGAGCTGGACTACTGGATAGGAATACCTGAGTTTTCAGAATACTCCAGCTTCCAAGATCTGGCTGCCAAAGTTACCCTTCTCTGTTTATTAACACCCTTCCTGATGCCTACATCTCCTACTGGGGAGAAATTAGAGGAAAAACACACACAATTTAACCCATTTCCTTGCTCACTCTACCACAATATACAGTAGGTATGAGACCTGTTATCCAGAATTTCCTGCGTTCCTTCTATGTCAGTACAGATGAGCTACCAAAGTCATGCCCCAAAAACAATAAGGGGTGGAAGTAATCAACTTATTTACAAGGCCAGCATCACAGACATGAAACGGGGAAGCTGAAAAAAAACATATAGCAACTGAAAACGGAAGACAAACATGCCCTATAAGCCAGAAGTACAAGAATGCCCCAGGAAACAGCTGACAACAAGAGCAATAAATATGAGGAGCATCATTGAACAAATAATGTCCATCCTTTGTTTAAAGGGGTCCATCAAACTAGAAAGACTTCCACAAAATGTTTACCAACACTTAAAGGAGAAGGAAAGCTACGGAGGCATTTTATTGCAAATAGATTAGCTGCAATAGTGCAAGCTAGAATGCTATATTTATTCTGTAGAAGCCCATGTGTACACAATAGAAGGAAATAAATGCAGTGTTTCTTTTGACAGGGGACTCAGAGCAACATTACTTTGGGGGTTTACTGGTATATTTAGATGGACCTTTCTGATAAGGCTTACTTAGTTTTAACCTTTCCTTCTCCTATAAAACCCCTACTGGGGAGGATACTCTGCCAATAATTAGAAAACTCACAAAACACAGACCCACTAGCAGGCACAACGAGAACCCTGCACCTAGCCTGGTTGCTAGTGTAACCACCCTAGCTACCAACAGCAGACCAGATTACCCACAACATAGCCACGTGAGACATTAACTGTAACAAAGGCCAGCAGCCACCCAAACCAAAGGCCATCACAAGAGCCAGCCAACCAGTAAACCAAAGGTTATCACAAGGGCCAGCAACCACCCAAACCAAAGGCCATCACAAGGGCCAGCCAACCAGTAAACCAAAGGTTATCACAAGGGCCAGCAACCAACCAAACCAAAGGCCATCACAAGAGCCAGCCAACCAGTAAACCAAAGGTTATCACATGGGCCAGCAACCACCCAAACCAAAGGCCATCACAAGGGCCAGCCAACCAGTGAGCCAAAGGTCATCACAAGGGCCAGCTGACCAGCGAGCCAAAGGCCATCACAAGGGTCAGCCAATCAGCTAGCCCAGGGGTCAGCAACCTTTACTATCAAAAGAGTCATTTTGCCCCCTCTTCCACTAAGGAAAAATAGTCTGGAGCCGCAAAACATAACACACGCTTATAAACGTTTAAAAGTTTTAACTTTTTTTTAATTTTAACTGCTACAAAAACAAAAGTGCAATGCGTAGGCCTACTTTGAAATAAATGAAACACTGAATAGCCCTATTAAATGCTAGTGTTCTCATCTGTTTAAAGGTGAGGGCTATAGACATCATTAAAATATGCGTCACATCTAGGGATGGGCGAATTTGACCCATTTCGTCAAAAATTTGCCGCCATCGAAATTTTGCCAACGCCCATTAAAGTTTATGGGTGTCAAAATAATTTTGTCGCGCAGCTTTTTATTTTGACACACGACGCCATACAAGTCTATGGGCATCATTTTTTCGCCCATCCCTAGTCACATCCACGTCTATAGCCCTCACACCTTCTGCAATTGGACTCTGGAGGCTTCTCTCATCTTGAGTGTGCGACCACGGTAAGGACCAGGATGAATCATCTTGCTGCAGCTCGGTCTTGCCTGGGATGTCTATACAACCATCGCACCTGCTGGCAACAGCAGGTGCGAGGGTTGTATAGACATCCCAGGCAAGTATATATACGTATAGACGACGTGACAGGGAAAGCCACAAGACTGAGCCGCAGCAAGCAGGATGAAGAGCCGCACGAGGCTCCGGAGCCGCAGGTTGCCTACCCCTGAGCTAGCCAAAGGCCATCACAAGGTCCAGCTGACCAGCTAGCCAAAGGCCATCACAATGGTCAGCCAACCCACGAGCTAAAAACCATCAAAAGGGACAGGCAACCTACGAGCAAAAGGCCATCACAAGGGCCATTGGGAATGCAAGCCTTAGGCCATAACAAAGACCAACAGCATTGTCTGCTAAATGATATTGGCTCCTGATGTGCTAGCAGACACTAGTGAATGCCTACCAATACGCAAGAAAGAGACCCTCCCGGGCGACTAATCTCCCCGAAATGCAGCGTGTATCTCTGCCCTAACAGATGACTGGCACCAGGAGGGAAACTCCAGTCAGAACCCTAGTAGTGGAGATACTTAGCACCTGCCTGTTCTGGCCTCTGTACTGGCTCAGTCTGCCGCCTGCTCTGACGTTTGAACAGTTTGCTGGACTCAGTTTGCTTCAGCCTTTTATCTGTTACTATGAATGCCTATTATTCCTTGATGCTTCAGCAAACTGCTTATAGCCTCATATACCAGCATTATCCAGAATATGGATTCCAACCCAACTATACCCAGTTGGTCAGTTTAGACAGAATGATTAAGATATACAAAAAAGTGTAAACTGGTATCACTGGAGCTCCTCCTTAGTCCTCCTCAGTCTGCAGATTGCCTATCCTCTATTAAAAAAGGATGAGGGCAAAATATTTTCCCCCAATTGAATAATATTGTAGTGAAGATAATTTTTGCTATTCCATTTTTTAAGTATGTGTAAGAAAACAAAGCGTATGCTGACCATTCTGTTCCTTTGAGGAGGCTAAGGCCAAGGAGGGAGCTGAAGAATGCATTGATGATGAGGCACGCTTTTGAGATGTGAAGATGCAGAACTGTAAAATCCTTCTGAGGAAAATATTTGTGAGAATGTGACTGATGAGATAGGATGGGACAAGACACCAACTGCTTTTACCTCCAAATGTGTTGTTCTCTCAACCAATCAGCCTGTGTCCACTCCTGTGCTGGCTGTTCAGCTTGAGTCTGCCTCTAAGCTGGCCAACCAGCCTCTGTTTGCTTCTGTGCCAGCCGCACACAATGCCAGCTGTCCAGCTTTTGAGCCTGCGCCCCTGTCACCCATCTTTGAGCTTGAGGAGCTGCCTGCCTTGACCTCCAGGCCTGGGGACAAAATTTTCCTGGCCTACAGACTTCCCATATTGCCAGTTTCTCCAGCTCCTCTTGTAAAGATGTCTCATCCCAGATGAAAGGAATTGCCCTGCAGTATGCTATCAGCAACTACTGATACATTCCTTACTAAATTAAGCCAGAGCTAAAATTAGAACTCAAATGTTTAATGGGAGCTGTATCAAAAGCTTTGGCACAAATCAAGTAGATCACATTTACTGCAACCATACTGTTCAACTTACTAGTTACATCTTCTAATAAAGCAAGTACATTCATTCATCTGTTCTACATAAAAAGCCATATAGATTATTACTTATGTTGGTATTCGAGAACATAATCTTAAATGTAAGCCTCTACAAACCTTTGCCCAGATGTCAAATTTAAGAGGCCTATACTTACTAGGCTGAGAAGGGGTCTGCTAACGCAATTGTGATTGTGCAAATTTCCCCACAGTGAGTGGCATGAATTATCCCATTCATTAAAGAAACTTGTGTCAAACTACTTTACCTGGTGCCACTCAGTCCTTCCTGCCTCCTGTTCCATCAAACGCAGCTGCAGCAACTAATGAAAGGGAAACCTGGATCCACCGCCAAACTAGGTGGTAGCTTCAGGGTTCCCACAGCACCCTGCATCAATTTCAACAGCACAGTTGAGCACAAAATTAGGTTGCATGTGTCAACTAAGAGAGTTGAGAGGGAGAGTTTGTTTAAACTATTTACTTTATCCGGATGAGGCACACTTTCAAATATGAAGATGCAGAATTGGAAAATTCCTCAGAGAAGGATGTTTGACTGATGAGGTAGGATGGGACCCCAACTGCTTTTATCACCAACTTTGCTGCTCTGTTAGTCTCTGTGGCTCTAAGTTTCCAGCTCCTGTGCCTACAGTCCAGCCTGTGAATGCTTCTGCACCGGCCACCCAGTTTGCGTCTGCTCATTTCCTGACCGTCTAGCCTGTGTCTGCTCATGTCCCGACTATCTAGCCTGTGTCTGCTCATGTCCCGACCGTCTAGCCTTTGTCTGCTCATTTCCCGACCGTCTAGCCTTTGTCTGCTCATTTCCCGACCGTCTAGCCTTTGTCTGCTCATGTCCCGACCGCCTAGCCTTTGTCTGCTCATGTCCCGACCGTCTAGCCTGTGTCTACTCATGTCCCGACCGTCTAGCCTGTGTCTACTCATGTCCCAACCGTCTAGCCTGTGTCTGCTCATGTCCCGACCGTCTAGCCTTTGTCTGATCATTTTCTGACCGTCTAGCATGTCTGCTCATGTCCTGACCATCTAGCCTTTGTCTGCTCATGTTCTGACCATCTAGCCTGTGTCTACTCTTGTCCCAACCATCTAGCCTGTGTCTGCTCATGTCCCGACCGTCTAGCCTGTGTCTGCCGGTCGCTCAATCTATGTCCACTCCTGTGCCGGCCGATCAGCCTGTGTCTGCTCATGTGCTGCGCCATGGCCTAACTATGTCCAGTCCTGTGATGGCCACCCAGCCTGCGTCTGCTTCTGTGCCAGCTTCCCAGTCAACAGCCTTTAAGCCTGCAATCCTGACACCAACCTTTGAATGTGAGGAGCTACCTGCCTTTGCCTCCATGTCTAGAGACAAAATTTCCCTGGCCTACAGACCTGCCTTTCTAGCTACTGTTCATAACAGTTTGGTTGCTCAAGACAGTTCAGTTGCTGTCTGCTATTGCTAAGCTCTTGTGCCTGCAGCCCAGCCTCCAACTTCTGTGACTGCAGTTCAGCCTCTGGCACAATAAGCTTCCCATCGTCCAGCTCCTCCTGCAAATATATCACATCCTGAATGAAAGGAATTGCCCTACAGTATGTCATCAGCAAACGGATACATTCCTTTCTGCATTTACCTGTTACATGTATATATATGTTATTTCCTTCACTGCATATCAGTATAGGATTTATTTTTTTAGACTACATGACGCTTATTAAATTGGGAATATTATTTCCTGTGTTTTCTGTTCATCAATGCATCTTAAGGGGAGCAAAGTTTACTATAGTTCAAGGCACCTATAGCAATCAGCCAGAACATTAACTGGTCACCTGTTTAAAAGCAAACTGTCACGTTCGGCACCCTATATCCAGAACCCAAGCTAAGCTCCCTGGTCTCGGCTCTCACTTCTGCCTTTAACCGCCGCCTTTCACCTCGAGAGGAGCCCTCGGCTAATCAGATGCCGCCAGGTCTTAATTGAGAGAGGAACTAAGCTAAATGGTTCTGGACTAGCAAAGGGGCACGATAGTCTCACCAGGATACTGGAAGGAAGAACACCACCAGGAACAGGCAGGCCGGGCCAGCACAAGCAGAGAATCATCAGACAGGCTGGAATCGGATTGGACATCGTAGAAAATTCGGAGAACAAGCAAAGGATCTGGATTGGAGAGATCAGAGTAGCCAAAGACAGGCTGGGTCAGGATTGGAGAAGTCGGAATAATCAGGCAGGCAAGGTCAGAGATAGTCAGTATAGTCAGGCGAAGCAAGGGGTCAATAGACAGAAGATCAATAGACAGGATTCAATAAACTAAAGCACCAGGAACAACTAATTGAACCTAACAATGGGCAATGTGTAATTGCTAAAGCCCCTTTAAATACTTTTTGAATCTCGCGCCCTTGCGCGTGACGTCATCACACCGGCGCATAACCCAGGAAGAGCACCGACGCGCCATAGAGGGCTAGTACACAGAAGAGGAAGGACGCATGCGGCGGGCGGATGCCCCTGCATGCCAGAGAGCTCGCCACTAGACCACCAGGGTAAGCGATAGTTGTTACACCAACAACGTATTTCCTGTTAATAAGAGGAGATTTAATAAATGTTAATAAAAAATATATAACATAAAAAATTATAAAATAATAAAATATTTGTGTAATAAATTGTGAAGCGCCAGCACTGGGAAATATGTTGGCGCTATATAAATACATGTTAATAATAATGTGAACATGGAATGTATGCACAAAGTCATACATCCTGTGTGTAACTGTGTTATGATAAAGGTATATAAGGTTTTGCTTACCTATTAATAAACAAGACATCTAACCCAAATATTAATTAATGTTCATACATACATGAGAGCCTCCAGAGGGGATCTTTCTTTTTTTCTCTATCCGTTTGGTCACCATCCTGTGGTTTGTGTTAACTGTGAGTTCTATTAATTATATATATATATATATATATATATATATATATTCTATTGGAAATTGCTATGCAAGGGCTGTGATAACAGAGTTCCCAAAGTCAGCAGGTAAGCCACTTGTTGCTTACCAACAGGGAATTTCTCTTGCCGACGTTCACATGTCACACGCATTGTTCTAAGTAATTACAAATTATACTGTATATATATATATGGAATGCATGTACACTTATGTTTTGTTGTTCTGTGGTGAACTCTAAATATTAAGGGGGATCCGAAATGATCTCAATATTGGCTGCTACAAAATCCAATCTAAGCCACTCGGGTTTTTAACGCTTCTTTATTAATACACTTTCCTGAAAATTTGCTTTACGGTAAATACTCTGATTTTCACGATTTTTTTCAGAGGTTTCACACGATTTTTGCTCGTAACCTCTGAAAACTTCGGGGGTTTGGCATGAGACCCAGGGCAAATCAATAAAACCCTTGGGACTTCTCCCATTGACTTATATGCAACTTCGACAGGCCTGAGATGCCGGGATTTCAGATTTGGAGTTTTCCAGCCTCGGGGTTTAATATTTCAGAAAAATTTGTGAATTTTTAAAAGCCAGATTTTATAAAAAAAAAAAAATCTTTGTGATTTTTGCATTCGGGGCTTAGTAAATAACCCCCTATGTGTTAAATGTTATTATAGCTTTGTTACCGATCAAGTCTACTGCTAACTGTTTTTTGTGACCACAATTGTGGAATGTGTCTCTAATAAATACTGGATCACTGTTCAATCTGTAGGAATCTCTTAAATCAAAAAGACACACTTTCCCCTCTCTGTCACTTTCAGTCTTTTGGCTGTCATTCTTACAAGAGACATAGGTGGAAATTTACTAAAGGGCGAAGTGGCTAACGCTGGCAAAAATTCGACAGTGTGACGTCATTTTGCCACTTCACCAATTTTCTAAGTGTCCCTGGGGAAAATTCGCTGGTGAAGTAGATAGACTCTAGCGCTACTTCACTACCTAACGCCAGGCGAAGTAGCACTCTGGCGAAGGGAAGTAACTATGCAAATTTACTTTAAAGTTTTTTATTTTTCCTCTTTCGCCAGAGTTTATGTCGCCAGGTCAGACCAGGCGAAGTGCAATAGAGTAGATGGGAGTCTGTCAAAAAAACGTTGAACAGTCCCAAAAAACACTGGCGTTTTTTTAATTTTTACTGGGTGATAGGCTGAAAAATACCCTCCTTCCCCCATACATTTGCCACCTAAAGTATACAGTGGGCATATGTGTAGGGCAATATAAGACCTCTATTTAATTTTGTTAAGTTTCCCTGGCCTTGTGTAGTGTAATGTAGTTGCTGCAGCATATACGTTCACTGTACTATAACTTCACGCCTTATGCTAATTAGGCATCACTAGCGAAACTTCGGACTGCTTATCGAATTATCGATAGCGCAACTTCGCAAGCATTCGGTAACCTGTGCACAACTTCGGATCTTCGTGAATTTGCGATGTCCTACAGAATCTATGTCTGGCGAAGTGTTGCGGATGTGAGCAAAGCCAGCGCTGGTGGATCGTTTCGGAGCTGAGTAAATTTCCCCCATATACTCTGGATTTGATCCGGAGGCAGGCTATCTTTCCTAATCAGATTTATGAGTCCAGGAAGTAGGTAATTACTCTGGAACAGGGAGTAACAGTGTTTAGAAAACACATAAGCAGTATTCTTTAGGAATAACTGCAAGTCTCACCCAACACTACACTCAGGGCCGCTATCAGGGGGGGCTGGGTACAAATGTCCCAGGCCCGGGCCTGAAGGGGGCCCGGCAGTACAGCACTTTCGAAAGAGCCATCCCTCCTTGACAGCGCTGAAGCCTTGCGCACATTTCTGAAGTCCCGAACAGCCGAAATGCGGAAGTGTCGAAAAGCTGAAGCTGAACTCTTGAAGTGTCGAAAAGACCCGAAGCCACGAAAATAGCCGAAGCCGAACTCCCGAAGCAGCAAAAAGACCCGAAGCCACGAAAATAGGCGAACACCTGAAGTGGCAAAAAGACGCGAAGTCATGGAGACAGATGAAATTGAAGTCCTGAACCGGAGAAAAGACCCAAAGTCACGAAAGGAGGTGAAGTTAAAGTCCTGAAGCCACAAGTTCAATTCTAGTGAACACCAATTTGTGTTTTTTTAATTCCCCTGGCCACCAATGTATTATTGTCATATTCTATAGGCCCCTGCCTGCTGTTGCAACAGATAGAAGCAGAAGTCAAAACATCCTGTCAGCAATAGCTACAGATCTCTCTCATGTCAGCAAAGAATAATGGGTAAAAGTATTATGGGATATTTCCTGCCCCTTGAGAATTTTCTGCCGAAAAAATACTTTTACGCCACTGCATATTCTTGCGTAAATTTAGTCTTTTGCACATTTCGCTGTTTATTAAACCAGGCGTTAATGTGTACGTAGCGTTATTTTCAGCGAATGCGATAACTGGCAAAAACACATTTTTGTGCAAGAAAGTTCGCAAATTTATATTTACCGCAGGTTAGTAAACTGGCGAAAACATATTTGGCGACCAATTTGTCTATATTTTGTGCGAATATTTATACCGCGCTTTAGTAAACGGACCCCAATGTGTCCAGTATCTAAGTGTGCATGTGTGTTTAGGCAAGCAGCTGGCCACTGCCCAAGAGGAAGAAATCACTTTGACTAGGATCCAAGACCTTTTCCTGCCTGGTCACCTATAGAGGTGATGGCTGAGGATGTGTTCCATGGTGGAACTTGCTAAACCATGTTAAGCCATGAGAGATTCCTTTGGATAATGGAAAACGGGAAAGATCTAAAAGCAATAGATAAAACGTTAATTAAAACCATAGATGTGCTAGAAAAAAAAACCTGTGCTACAAAACCAAATACAGAAGACTTAAAACTAACAGACAAGGTTAAATGTTTTAGATGTGCCGAAGCAGAAACTGATAAGCAAAACTTGTTTCTGTTCTTTTTGAAATTCCTTTTATACATACTGGTTTAAATAATGATGTTTCAGTTGTTATGTCTGTTAATGTTAGGTCTGTTAATGGTTAGCATAATATAGTAATACAAGGTATATCAGATGCTATTTTTTTCATAGGAAATTATATTATTTGATTAAAAGCATGTGGATGAATGGGTTAAGTATAGTTGCTTGTTTATGTCCTAAAATTAGTTCAGTTCTGTTTTTTTTTCATAACCTCCAACAGGAACTTACGGTACCTTACTGTACACTATCTCTCCATAGTGTGCTGTTTATCTACTGTTTTAAAACTCTATTGGGGGAATGTAATAAAAGTCGGTAACGGAAAAACTATTAGCAATGCGAAAATGTATGCCTTTGTGTGAACAAATTTTGCTTTGCGCGAATTTAATATACCTTTTGTGAACCTGGAAACTGTTTAGCGACCACAGTGGAAGACTTCTTACTGAAAAAGTCGTTATGTTTGCTCCAAAAGATTACGACACCTTCAAGCAGTTCTTAACAGTGCGCAATTTTAATTCGCAGCGCGCAATTACAATTCGCAATGCAATAACAGTTTAAGGAACAATTTTACATTGCAAGATGTGGATTTTTATCCTTATTGGTGTGAATTGTTTTGCTCTTTGCGACTTTAATAACATTCCCCCATATAGCTCTTAAGTCTCTTGCCTTATAAAACACATCAGCTACATAGATTAAATAGCTTTCTGATATTCTTCATTCACTTGGTAAGTGCAATGACATGCCACCTGTCAGATTTCACATATTCGCGAGATAATATGTTGACCATCGACCACAATGGTCTCTGGTTCAATGGAGGGATTATAGGCCTTTCTAAACATGCAGCACCATTATTCATCATATTATTCATCATATTATTCATCATATTATTCATCATATTATTCATCATATTATTCATAATATTATTCATCATGCAGTTCCATGGGGTAGGACATGTTAACAAGAAAGTATCTTACCATTGTGGGGAAATGTAAGTTTGTGCAACAAATACCCCTTATTAAGAAAAGAGCCTGTGATACTCAGCAAGTCCAGTTGTTTTTAGATGTAACTATACTAGATTTGACTCAGTATGGAACTCGCCAAATAGCATTCTCAAGTTTATTCTTCATTACTGTCAGGGTGCCTAGTGGCTCCCAAAGGGAGTAGTCCGGACCAAGGAGGAAGCCCAGGGGCAGGTCACAGGCAAGAGTTCACAAGGCAGGCAGCAAAGTGTCAAAATCCAGAACAGGCAGAGAGGTCAGCAAACAGGAATAGATAGCAAAATAACACCCAGGTACTTTAGCAGAAAGAAACCTATAATTGGCCAAGGTTTTAGCGTCCAGGGCACCCTTTTATTTCGAATTTCAGCATACCCACGTGGAACGCATGGGCGCCTCCATCTTGGATTTTCCGCCGCCGGGAGAAGACGCACAGCTGAGTGCTCCCAGTGGCCTTGACATTACCAGATCCAGCAAATGTTCCAGGATCATATGGCCTTGTTCCAAGACATTGGGTCTTCATCAAAGGGCACGTCACAAATGCCCTCCACGGATGGACCACTTCAAGTGCTTCTCACTACAGATACTGCAGTGAAAGTGGAGCGGAAGCCAAATTGGATCCACTCATCACACTGTTAGAAGACTCAGTTTTAACCAGTTATATAAGTGTGGGAATTGTGGGACATAATAACACCTCTTTTCCCTGCACCACCTAAGCCCCAGGGACCTCAGTATTCAGTGCTAAGGCAGTTCGATCCCCTTCGGGTGAAGATCATACTATCTCCCAGGCACCCTCCAGTGATAAAGCCACCGGTACTGATGAAATCAGCCTCACCAACAGCTCCAGTGCCTGCGATCAAAAGAGACTTTTCAACTATTTGAGCCTAATAGTACTCTACGTTAAAACACATGTTATGGCAGCAGCCACACCTAACATTACTCATTGCTGGATATGTAAACACTCTCCTTTTACAGATCGTAGCATGTCACATAGCTAAGATGCCAAAAGGTAATTTCACCCTCCTCCAATACACAGAGTCTACCTGCAGAGTCATACCCCCCCTTTTTTTGGTCAGTGTTGTTTCAAATCGCTCGCCAAAGACAGAGTGAAGTGATTTATATCCCTTTATTCCTGTACCACTAGAGCAGGGTCTTATCACTACTGTGTATGTTATAATTGTTTATTGTTTCATGGCTAGTTGTGACTCCCTACAAGTTCTTAAGGTTAACTCAAAGGTCCCTCTCATTGTTATGTGCTGGTCGTGTAGTTAAAACAGTTTCGTTTCTCTCTAGTTTGAACTAGTTTAATTTCCTCTATCTTTTGTTGGCCCCCACAATGTCACAAACATCCTGTGTGTAACTGTGGTGTGATAAAGGTATATAAGGTTTTGCTTGCCTATTAATAAATGAGACAAGATTGAACTATCAACCCATACAGACATACAGACATAATATCAAAGGCTATTGTGATAATAAACTCTATAGTTAGTATAGTTATGGGTATATAGAATTTATGAGAAAGTATGGAGGGGTGTGTGTATGGATGCTGGGTTTTCATTTGGAGGAGTTGAACTTGATGGACTTTATCTTTTTTCAACTATGTAACTATGTAACCCAGTTGTGTGTTTCTTATTTCCCGAGATCTCATACCCCGGCCTGAGTCCTCCCAGTCAGCCACACATAACACATAGAGGCACACAACCCTAACACATTAGAGTTGTGAGTTCATTTGAGGTGTATAAAAAACTCTAACATTCGACCTTTGATAAATAACACCCTAGGCTTTTTCTTTCACTAAATTCACGTGTATTTCTTATTTTCTAAAACAATCTTTAGACAAGGTATATGTATACATGAAATCATTCTCTCTCTCTGTTGCAGAAAATCTTGCTTTTGTGGACTTTTCTAAGCTCTGAAAGCTCGTGCAATTGAGTTTCACAGTGCTCTCAAAATATGTCCATGAGAAGCAGTGATCTACCCAACTGAGCTACAAAGATGAAACAAAAGTTCTCTGAAAATGAAAAGCTTGTACTTGTACAGGAAATCATGGCCAATGCAGATGAATTATTTGCTAAAGATGCAGTAAGAATATTAGGTAAACATATATCTGTTAAGAGACATAATATCTGGAGTCTTGTAGCAAATGAAGTCAGTAAGGTTAATCGCACAAGGCGCAGAGTTGAAGATTGCAAGAGTGCATGGCACAATTACAAAAGACAAATTACACGTACTATTGATGAGATAAAGAAGAATTTTTTTATCACCGGAAATGTGGAGCCTCTGGAAAACATTTTGAATGATACACAGATGCATGTTGTCTGCTATTTCAGAATGGATTCTGATATAGAGATGAAAATCCAACAGCTTTCTGGTCATTCTTCAATGGAAGAAGGTAAAACTAGTAGAATCATACTGTATATATCCAATGTGTTTTCATAAGGTGCCTACCCCATTTATTTAGGTAATGTTTGATACAGAAACAACATTTCAGGGGCTTTTAACCCTTTCCCTGCCAGCCGTTTTGTCCTAGATGCGAACATCTACTGCCAAGCAGTTTTTAGATATTTTGCTCTCTTTCACTTTAAGGGCCTTTCCTGGGGCGGTCTTTTAGTTTACCCAGGAAAACAATATATAGTTTTTTTCAGGACAACCTGAACTTTCAAAATATGCAAGAATTTTGGTGTAATTCTACTTCTGTAAAAAAATATAGGCTTCTAAGTGTCCAATCACATATATCAGAAACATCATTTATTTTATGTATGAGAACACAGCTGATTTGGAAAGATCGATGTCTCCTGAACGCGGCAATACCAAATATATATAGTTTTATGGAGATTTCTCACTTGTGGGTAAATATATCGTTGTACTCCAAACAAGTTGCAATTGTTTCCTAAAGTTATTATGTTTTATAGAAATTGGTGAATTTTTGGAAAAATGACCTCAAAGCTTCCAATCTACAGAATCATATCTCCCAAACATCATTAGGTATCAATGTAAAACACCCCAAATATGAAAAAGGTCAAAAGTAGAAAAAAGTAAGTTCACCCCACAAAACCATATATTTTCGGGAAGTACACATTCCCATCAATCTAAATTGGGTATGCATGTCTTTGTACTCCAAAGTACCAAGCCGCAAACCATTCCTAAATTTGGTGATTTTGGCGACATTTCCAAAAATCACCTCAAAATTTCTAACCTGCAGCATCATATTACCCACATACTTTTAGGTATCAAGAGAAATTACCCCAAATATGAAAGCCTAGGGTACTCTGAACAGTTTGATGCCCAATATGTATAGGTGTCCTCAAGCATGTGGCATACAGGGGCCCCAAAAGGAAGACCCCCATATGGTCTGTCATTTCAGGTACTGCAAAATCAACACATTTACATTGTTTTGGGGGGGTCAAAAGTAGAAAAAAGTAAGTTCACCCCAGAAAACCATATATTTTCGGAAAGAACACATTCCCACGAATCTAAATTGGGTATGCATGTCTTTGTACTCCAAAGTACCAAGCCGCAAACTATTCCTAAATTTGGTGATTTTGGCGACATTTCCAAAAATCACCTCAAAATTTCTACCCTGCAGCATCGTATTACCCACATACTTTTAGGTATCAAGAGAAATCACCCCAAATATGAAAGCCTGGGATCCTCTGAACAGTTTGATGCCCAATATGTATAGGTGTACCCAAGCACGTGGCATTTAGGGGCCCCAAAACGAAGACCCCCATATGGTCTGTCATTTCAGGTACTGCAAAAGCAACACATTTACATTATTTTGAGGGGGGCAAAGTTAGAAAAGAGTAATTTTACCCCAGAACACCATATATTTTCGGAAAGTACACATTCCCCCGAATACAGATTGGGTATGCATGTATTTGTACTCCAAAGTACCATACTGCAAAGCTACGCTAAAAGCTGTGGTTTTTATGACATTTCTAAAAAAATCACCTAAAAATATTGCAATTGGCTGCATTTTTCTCACCCAATCTCTTACATACAATTGTAAAACCCCCTAAATATTGATGTCAAGGGTCTACTGAACAGTTTGATGCCCAATATGCATAGATATACCAAAGCAGCCGGCATGTGTGGACCCCAAATACAAATAGTGCATATGAATTTTCTCGGCTGCGATTCGCCTTCTGTGAACAAAGACCTTTGACTGCGCATTGTGTGCCACAAGACCCTCCTAACGGCACAAGGACCCCCAAAACCATATAGTTTTGGAAAGTACACATTCTGACGAACCCAAAATTGCTAAAAATGTGTTTGTACTCCAAATGATCAAAGAGCAAATGACGCTAAAAAAATGTAAGGAACAACAATGAAAGCATAAAATTCACAAAAATCAAATACAATTAGGCAAATCAATAAAATAACAAAATAACTGATCCAACAGTGTGGTTAGTGGTCAGAATGCTTGATCCACTAGTCACACTGGTAAAGCAACAGTTTTTTAGGCAATAACAAGAGGGAAACTGATAAACTGAAGAACTAAAAAAAAAAAAAAAAAAAAGATCCTATAAGTGTGTGTTTGTGTATACATGTGTGTACAGCTCTGACAAATGTATAAGTGTGTGTATATCTGTATGTGACTCTGTAAAATACAAAAAAAAGCCAGAAAATTAAAAAAAAAATCTACCTTTAGTTATGTGTGTGCTGTGCATATGTGTAAAAGCATGTATGTATGTGTGCTTGCATGTTTGTGTGTGTGTAACTGTGTAAATAGAAGGACACTTACCGTTTTTTGGAGAAGACGGGATCAGAAGCAGATCTGCAGACTCCAGGATCACAGAGATCAACCGCAGGAAGTGTGTGGGCGGAGCTTCACACGAGGTCGGGTCCAGGAAGAAGCAGCACATGGGGAGCAGCATACAGCAGCCAGGATCAGGTAAGAAGTCGGGTCCTGAACAATCGCAGCACAGGACCCGAGTGGCAGCCCCCTAGGCTAGTTGTTTAGGGGGTGGGGGGGCCAGGAGAACCTCTCTGCACTTCGATTTTTGCAGAAGTGCAGAGAGGCAGCTGTTTAAAGAAAGAACGTAGCTCCTATGTTCTTGGTACTTGCAGCCTTTTTTTAAAATAACGTAGGAGCTACGTTCTTGGCAGCAAAAGGGTTAAACCTAGGTGAGTCTTTCTTCTACTGTCACGGTCGGTACCCTAAATCCTAAATCGGATGCCCCCAGGTCTTATTAAGAGAGGTGCCAAGCGAAAGGTTCTGAATGAACAAAGTGGCATGACGGTAATGCAAAGTCTTTTGGGCAGAAGGTCACGGTACAAGGCGTAGACAGAAATCGTAGTCAGATCAGGCCGGGTCGGTGCAGGCAGAGTACAAATGGAGTCAGGCAGGCAAGGGTCAAGGAGATCAATCAGAAGGGTTAAAAAATAAGCAGTGTTGGTTATCAGGCAAGGGTATGGATACAGAAGTAAGAATCATCCAAAAACAGGCAGGGGTCACAACAGGAATCAGATTACAGAAGCTATACAGCACAGAGGCACCAGGAAACTCACTAAGAATTGTGTTTTGGCACTTTAAATACTTTTGAACTTCGCGAGTGTTGACGCCAGTGCGCATGTGCCTACAAAATAGAAGAATGTGTGCCACGCTAAGACATCGGCATAGAGGAAGGAACGGAGCGGCGTGGCGGGCATCCCCACCGCACCATAAGACCACCAGGGTAAGTTGTTACATTACCCCCCCCTCGAGGAGGGACCACCGGACCCCCAGGCCTCTTAGGAAACTTAAGATGGAATTGTTTCCTGAGTCGATCAGTCCTAATGTCACAAACAGGAACCCAAGAATTGGGAATTCTCCTCAGGGCCATAACCCTTCCATTGTACTAGGTATTGCAATTTACCCCACACCAGGCGAGAGTCAAGTTCTTGGCTGACCTTCTACCAACACTGGGGGAGGAAAGGATTGTGGACAAACCTGTGAGGCTGGTTTCAAAAGGGATACATGAAAAGAATCAGATATTTTAAAATTATCAGGTAATTGGAGACG
Source organism: Xenopus laevis (assembly GCF_017654675.1). Lineage (NCBI taxonomy): Eukaryota > Metazoa > Chordata > Amphibia > Anura > Pipidae > Xenopus > Xenopus laevis. The sequence continues at coordinate 86,593,374 of NC_054383.1, forward strand.
AACAGAGGAAGGATTGATTATTTCAGTAATAGGATAAGGACCAATAAACCTGGGTCCCAACTTAAGTGAAGGAACTTTAAGTCTGATATTTTTTGTGGATAACCAAACCGGGTCTCCAACCTGGTACTTGGGTGCTTCCCTACGAGATCTATCAGCCGCCTTTTTTGAGCGGCCGTAGCTGCAGAAAGGGAATCATGCACCCCGGACCAGATTTTGACAAGTTGTTTCACAGAAGAATTGACAGATGGTACAGAGGATAATGAACCATAAAAAGAAAATGCTTTGGGATGTTAACCATTAACAATAAAATATGGTGATTGACCAGTAGAAGCATGAGTTGCATTATTGTAAGCAAACTCTGCCCAAGGTAATAGTTCAGCCCATGAAGATTGGTTGTCAGATTGTTCAAAGGACTGATTAACCCTTTCAGTTTGACCATTGGTTTGAGGGTAATATGCAATAGAGAAAGACAAATCAGTCCCAACCAAAGAGCAGAATGCTCGCCAAAATTTAGAAAAGAACTGTACCCCTGTACTATCTGTACTATCAAAAACAATATTAACCGGAAAACTATGTAATTTGAAAGTATAAGAAATGAATAACTCAGCCAAGGTCTTAGCAGATGTGAGGTTTGGGAGGGAAATTAAATGACTCATTTTGCTGAACCTATCCAACACCACCCAAATCACAGTTTTCCCTTGAGATGAAGGGAGGTCAACAAAATCCATTGACAAATGGGACCAGGGTCTGTCAGGAATAGGTAATCGCCTTAGTAATCCCTGTGACAGGTTCCTAGAAGACTTTGATCTCTGACAAACAGGGCAAGAATTAACAAAATTTTTGACATCTTGTTTAAATGAAGGCCACCACACATCACGGGACAATAAAGACATAGTTTTAGAGATACCAGGATGTGCCGCCATTTTTGAATTATGAGCCTCACCCAGAGCATGTTCCCTTAAGCCCTCAGGTACAAATACAGGGGCAGAAGATTGAACTGAACTGACGATAATAATTAGCAAAGCCTAATAATCTTTGGGTTGCACGTAAAGAAACAGGCTGAGCCCAATCCAGTACGGCCTTAACCTTCCCAGGATCCATTTCAAGACCCTTACCGGAGATATTGAACCTCAAAAATTGGACAGAAGAAGCCTCAAAGGTGCATTTCTCAAGTTTCGCAAATAAATTATTCTTTCTTAACCTGAGCAACACCTCCCAGACATGTTTTTGATGATCACTCAAGTTAGAGGAAAAAATTAGAATATCGTCAAAATACACTACGAATAACCCCAGCGAATAACTCCAGCCTGGAACACTGCGGGGGCGTTGCAAAGACCAAATGGCATCACTAAATATTCGTAGTGGCCATCCCTGGTGTTAAAGGCCGTTTTCCACTCATCCCCTTCCCTGATACGGATGAGGTTATATGCACCTCTAAGGTCAAGTTTGGAATAAATAGAAGCATTTTTGACCTGATCAAATAGTTCAGAAATCAGCGGAAAGGGATAAGGGTTTTTGATGGTTATTTTATTAAGACCTCTATAGTCGATACATGGGCGAAGACCTCCATCCTTCTTGCCCACAAAAAGAACCCAGCATCAGCAGGGGAACTAGAAGGCCTAATGAAACCTCTTTTGAGGTTTTCTTTGATATACTCTTTCATTGCTTGGGCTTCAGGCAAAGAAAGAGGATATGTCCTCCCTCTAGTGGGAGTAGACCCAGGGATGAGGTCAATTAGGCAGTCATAACGCCTATCTGGGGGTAAAGTTTCTGCAGCTCTTTTACAAAATACGTCAGAAAAATCAGAGTAAGCCTCGGGTAAACCTTCAAGAGACGTGACTGCCACCACTTGAGGAACACTTATGCAAGAGCCCTTACATTTTTTACCCCATGGAAGAATTTCCCCAGTTCCCCAATCAATATGTGGGTTATGTACCTGTAACCAAGGTAAACCTAAAATGAGAGGAGAAGAAGAACCTTCAATAACAAAGAAAGATAACTCCTCAGAGTGCAGGTTGTTAGTGCACATGGACAAGGCCACCGTTTTCCTGGTTACCAGACCTGACCCCAAAGGGCTTTTGTCAACGGCTTAGATTCTCATGGGAGGATTTAAAGGAGTTAGAGGAATATTAGACCTTACTGCGAAGGCAGCATCCACAAAATTCCCCGCTGCCCCAGAATCCACAAAAGCGGAAACCTTAACTGAGCACATAGACCAGGTTAAATTAACAGGCACCGTGATCCTAGAGGAAAATTGGGTAGAGGAAACTTCTCAACCCAAATGGAGCTCCCCTTCTCCATTTAGGCTTTGACGTTTCCCGGCCTCTTTGGACACTGGTTAAGAAAATTACCCTTTTCCCCACAGTAAATACACAGACCCTGAGGAGTTAGATGAGTTATGCCCAATTGCATGGGTTCCTCCTGAGATAGAGGCACAGAGGGGTTAGATGGCTTAACACTAGCAAACCCAGTAGGAAAGGAAGTACCCTTCTCACCCCTTCTCTCCCTCTGTCTTCTATCTACTTGGATGGCAAGAGACATTAGATCTAGTGATGGGCGAATTTATTCGGCAGGCACGAATTCACGGCGAATTTGCGCGTTTCGCCGCCAGCGAATAAATTCGCGAAACGCCCGCGAAAATTCGTGGCAAAAATTCGCCGGCGTCAAAAAATTTTTTCCGAAAAAACGGACGCCGGCGTCAAAAACGGGCGCCAGCGTCAAAAAACGGGCGCCGGCGTCAAAAACAAGCAAATTCGCCCATCACTAATTAGATCATCCAAATTAGTAGATAGAGGGTAGTTTACTAAGCTGTCCTTGACAATATCAGAGAGCCCTATCCGGAATTGGCTATGAAGAGGTATGTCATTCCAACCATTTTCTACAGCCCACCGGCAGAACTCAGTACAATACACCTTTGCATCCCGTTTTCCCTGGCGTAATTTACGAATCGCGGAAGCGGAAGATGATGCACGATCCGGGTCATTGTAAAGTATCGCCATGGTGTTAAAGAAGGTTTCAAGGGAAAAACAGGCAAGGTCAGAAGAGGATAATCTTTGGGCCAAAATTTGAGGGTCACCCTGTAATAGGGTCATTACAAACCTCACTTTTTCCTCCCCAGTAGTAAAGAAGTGAGGGGAAAAACTCAGGTATAGTTTGCATATAGTTTGAAAGATAAAAAATGTGGTTCTATCCCCACTAAATTTTTCAGGGAAAGAAATTTTGGGTTCATGGGGTTTATGAACATTACCCATCACGGCACGAGAACCCACTTGGACGGCAACAGGAGGTGAAACTTCTGGACTTGGCGTCTGTTGCGGAGTGTCCAGTCTGCGAGTCAGGTTATAAAAGCCTTCCATCAGATAGTCTTGCTTCCACCCTTGATCCTCCATGTGCTGCAGCAGAATACAAATGGAGTCAGGCAGGCAAGGGTCAAACCAGGAGATCAATCAGAAGGGCTACAGAATAAGCAGTAACCAGGCAAGGGTCAGGATACAGAAGTCAGAATCGTCCAAAAACAAGCAGGGGTCACAACAGGAATCAGATTACAGAAGCTATACAGCACACAGGCACCAGGAAACTCACTAAGAACAAATCCTATAATGGGCAGTGAAGATTTTGTTTTGGCACTTTAAATACTTTTGAACTTCGCACCATTACGCAAGCTGGCTTCAACACGCCAGCGCACCTGCACCTACACCTACAAAAGAGAAGAATGTGCGCCGCGCATGCCCTATGACACCGGCATAGAGGAAGGAACGGAGCGGCGTGGCGGATGTCCCCGCCGCACCACTAGACCACCAGGGTAAGTTGTTACATCTACAGCATGGAACCCCTTTAGTCTCAATACTGATGTACTCATGTATATAGGATACATATCACAGGATTTCGATGTCTGCTTATTAAAATTGTCTATAACACACCCTCCATTAATACTTCAAATATTGTAGTAGAGTGTCCATGTTTTTCAATGTGTGATAAGTGCCTAATTCACTTTTTAGTAGCTGGTGTGATATCAGCATTAATTCTAGGAAATTTTGTGTTTTCGACAACATGAAGGGGGTTATTTACTTCTAATTATTACTCATTATTTTATTGAAACAAACTCGACCAAAGTCCCATCCATGATTTTGCCTTATTTATCAATAAAAAAAACTCGAAAAATTCAGATTGTGAAAAGTCTCTATGCAATCATGAAAAAATTCAATTTGTATAAATTTTTCTGATTTGACACCCGAAATGCTTGATTTTTTGTGTGAGTTCTCAGGATTATCGTATGAAACCCAGAGCAGATCACAATAAATTCAAATTGGATAAGGGACATCTTCCATCTGCCACTGTATTATACATGAACTTGGTAGGTTTGAGATGGAGTATTTTTGGATGTTTAGCAGCGTCAGGGTATAGTAAATCTCCCTATAAAAGTCCAACCAGAAAAAAAATCAAGTTTTATTAAATAACCTCTAAAAGTAGTTTATATAAATGATCAATGCATTGTATTAAGTTGATTATTAGTGAATACTCAGGGGCACATTTACTAAGGGTCATATATCGAGGGTTAATTAACTCTCAATATTCTACCTTCGAAGTAAGATCCTTCGACTTCGAATATCGAAGGATTTACCACAAATACTTCGATCGAACGATTAAATCCTTCGGATCGAACGATTCGAAGGATTTTTATCCATCGATTGAAGGATTTTCCTTCGATCAGAAAAAGCTAAGAAAACTTATGGGGAAGGTCCCCATATGCTAACTTTGTAGCTTGGTAGGTTTAAAGTGGCGAAGTAGGTAGTCAAATTCTAAGTTTATTTACTTCACTTGAGCTTAGTAAATGTGCCCCTCAGTGTACAGTTAAAGGATCAATTATCAAGAATGCTAGAGATCTGGGGGTTTTCAGATTATCTGTAATTTGGATATTCATACCATAAATCTACTAAAACACATTTATAAAAGAGTTATGTGAGCTTTTTAAAAACTCTAATGAACTCTAATGAACTCACAACTCAAATGGTTTCTTATTTTAGAAAAAAACTTAAAAAAACTCGAATTAGCGAGTTCAGTACATAGTAGTGGAGTAGAGTTGTTATTATAAGAGTTTTCTAAATTATACAGGTCAGTTTCTAATCTATGGATTTCAGCCTGTTTAGTGGATTGTTTATCTGCTGAGAGAGCAACGAGTTGGCTTCTGATAGTAGCCTTATGGGCTTGCCAGATCATTGATGCAACCATTTCCTTATTAGTAGTGTAGTATTCTTTAATGGAGTTAAGGACTGTAGTTTGAGTTTCCATATTGTGGAGGATGGTCTCATTGAGACGCCAGTGCCATTGAGAACAACCCCCCCCCAAAAAAAACAAGTATCACTATAAAGAAATAGAAATTAGGTTATTGGGGTGTTACCCTAATTTTGGTAACCAATGGCACATGAGAAAGGTACCTAATAGACTACCAGTGCCAATAAGAGCATCCAAGCGACACAGTAGGAAAGTCATGGAGTGTTGAGCTCCACTGGGAAGGCATTGATATGGTTACCATTCGAGATATCTCAAGTGTGTGCTTGTGTGATGGTGGACTTTTAAGGCAGTCCGGTCAGAGTTCCCGATCTCTGGGATAGTTGAGACAATATTCAAACTTGGCAGGAGCCAACCTTTTCCTATTCTGTGGTAATCCTTATTGGAGATCTTCGAGGTTCCATTAATGCTTGGGTTAAGGGTGGAGGTCCCAGTGAGAGTAGAAACTTCTTTCCTTGTCCTGGATCTGTAAGAGTATGTTGGTAGCCATTATGAGTAGCAATCAGTTTAAAAGGGAACCCCCAACAGTACTTTACATTGTGTGCTCATAGCTGTTGTTTGATGGGTTTCAGTTCCCATCTTTTTGCCAGGGTAACTGGAGAGACTTTATATATCTATAGTTTTGTCCCTTGAAATTCTATTTTGGGGAGCGCTCTAGTGTGTAGCAGAACCTGCTCTTTACTTTCAAAGTATTATTATTTTCAAAGATTACGATATCCCTGGGGTTCTGTTGGTTAGGTCTTTTGGGGCCTAGCGTTTTATGGGCCCTGTCAAATCGCCAGGCTTCCACTGGGCAGAGTTTAGAGAATAGTGCTCTGAGGTATTGTCTGAGATATTTTGCCTGTATATTTTCTGGAATGCCTCGGATTCTTTTCTTGCATATAAAGTAGATGTAGCTTTTTCTTTTTGTCTATGATTTCTATTCTCCAAATCTTAGCAATTCACCTTTAAAGCGATTAATTCCTCTCTCAGGGTCATTAGATTGTCATCTAAAGTATTATGGTACAGTATCAGGTTATCTGAGACTGTTTCAAGGTGATCAACCCAAAAGTAGAGATGTCTGTTTGATCTCTTGTACCGCTGATTTTACAGATGCGGTGATTGCCGACAAAAGGGAGACACATAGCTCAGAGAGCTGTGTAATAAGAATATCTGTGGTGACTGTCTGCTTAGAAGGGGAATCGGTATGCTTGTATTGCAATGTTGTACTTCAAATGGGGGCTTAAACCCCAAATTTGTTAGGTTGCAATGTAGTTCTCAGATTTAAAGCAATAGCTGAACAGTTTGTAGGGAGGTAGTGCAAAACAAGAAGCACAATCTCCAACTCAAAAGAGCAAAAGTCACAGACAGGTAACATATTAACAGTAACAAAAAGAAAAACATATCTCTACATCAGATATGTGCCATATAATCAAAGTAAAATAAATATCTGTAACTGTATCTTGTAGTCAGAGCAAAAGAAAAGTCAGTAAATTGGTGGAAAATGACAATTTAAAAAGACAAACCACTGAATGAAGAGAGGTCCCCGGGGAGCCATTGTATGGCGTATAGCAGTGTTACCCAACCAGTAGCTCAAGAGCAACGTGTTGCTCTCCAATTCCTTGGATATTGCTCCCAGTGGCCACAAAGCAGGTGTTTTTATTGCCAGATGTGGCTCATATAATAGTATAGTAATAGAAATTATCAAGTGGGGTTGCCCCATTGGTGGTATAAGAAACATGTAAAATGGAGGCAGAGACACAACTCAAGCATTATTATTATTAATATTAATAATAATAATAATAATTATTGGGAGAGAGAAGAGCCACGCCAGGGGGACTGATTCTGCAGTATGTTCCTGGAACCCTCTGATTAAAGTGACTCAATTGACACACAAGCACTTTATAACTTAACTGGTCATTTTTTAATCCCTTATGTACTGAAACTGATTTACAAGCTCATATTTAATTCTTTATGCTTATTCATCAGCACAGCACTGAGTCACTTTAATCGTTAACAGGGAAAATCAATGAATTGAATTAATTTGTTGCACTAGCACTTCAACTAAGTATATGGTTCTAATCAAATTAAGCATTATCTATGTGCATTTTTTTTTTTGAGATAGTAAATGTAACACTAATCTGGGCTATCCAGACCACGGATAGTTAAGTGTCCAGCTAATGGTAATGAGCATGGGTTACATTGGACTCACACATCAGGATCAGGGCCTTCGCTAAGTGGAAGTCTTCCCTTAGGATATAGTGTAACTATGACACACAGGCTACTGTATAACAAAAATAGGATTAATTGGATGCCAGGAGGTTCTTATGGTGAAAAACAAATGGATAGTTTATAAGCACAAGCAATTGACCACAGGTTTACTCACGTATGAGGATGGTGTAACAAATAGTCAAGCGTACATCAATTAAGTGGTCCGGATCTCATCCAGTGGAGTGGTTAGGGAGAATAATTCTAGTCTAACCCCCTATCCGCTGTGGTCCCCTCACTAAAGGCATACAAGGAAGTCTATTGGGAATTTACTCCCTGCTACTTATCCTTGATGGAGCACACAACTGCTCTTTCTATACAACCTGTCTATTTCACTTTCCTAGAGAGTCTATAAATAAACTATCCTGTGCTTGCTAACCTCATGCACAGGGTTTCCTGGTCACCGACTTGAACACTAAAGGTGCTGTCCCTTAGGTTGGTGGCTTTACTGGGCCTTGGTGTACCCAGGCTCAATGGGAAACACCTATCTGGAATAGGGATGTAGCGAACGTCGGAAAAAATGTTCGCGAACATATTCGCGAACTTGCGTCAAAAATGCGAACGGTTCGCGAACGTCGCGAACCCCATAGACTTCAATGGGAAGGCGAATTTTAAAAGCTAGAAAAGACATTTCTGGCCAGAAAAATGATTTTAAAGTTGTTTAAAGGGTGCAACGACCTGGACAGTGGCATGCCAGAGGGGGATCAAGGGCAAAAATGTATCTGAAAAATACATTGTTGACACAGCGCTGCGTTTTGTGCTGTAAAGGGCAGAAATCACACTACATTTCTAAACTTGTGTAATAAACTGCTTTAAAACGTCCGGCGTCTACATGCCAATCAAGTCGTGTAAAGGTTACAGCCTGTTCACACGCAAAGACAAAACGCGGCACTTACTGCAACGCAAAAAAACGCAAAGAGCTTTCATGAATGATACCGTCAAGTGAGCAAATAATAGTTTTTAATTACTAGTTGCTTGTCACCTCCAGGATGTTCGTCCTGTTGGTGGCAATATTTCTGTAGTGGTGTGTTTAGCAGTCACCGTGCTTGTGCGCACGTGCACGGTCAGGCAGAGGTAATTCAATGTACAGTGAAGTGAACCAAAAAACACTGATTCTGCAGTGTGGGCCCAGTTTTGGTCTACTTTATTGATCACCTGCGGTGACCATAAAAGATGCGATTTTGTCACTGTTGCAGAACCCTGAAAAATTAGGCATGTGTACTTTCCTGAAAAATTATGTTTTTTTTGTCGCAGCCACTGAGGCCAGAAAAAATATGCCATATGAATGCTAAAAATATCAATTTTTTTTGTCGCAGCCACTGAAGCACAGAGGCCAGAAAAAATATGCCATATGAATGCTAAAAATATAATTTTTTTTTGTCGCAGCCACTGAAGCACAGAGGCCAGAAAAAATATGCCATATAAATGCTGAAAATATGATTTTTTTTTTGTCGCAGCCACTGAAGCACAGAGGCCAGAAAAAATATGCCATATGAATGCTAAAAATATAAAAAAATTTTGTCGCAGCCACTGAAGCACAGAGGCCAGAAAAAATATGCCATATAAATGCTGAAAATAGTCATTTTTTTTGTCGCAGCCACTGAAGCACAGAGGCCAGAAAAAATATGCCATATAAATGCTGAAAATAGCCATTTTTTTTTGTCGCAGCCACTGAAGCACAGAGGCCAGAATAAATATGCCATATAAATGCTAAAAATAGTCATTTTTTTTGTCGCAGCCACTGAAGCACAGAGGCCAGAAAAAATATGCTATATAAATGCTGAAAATAGTCATTTTTTTTGTCGCAGCCACTGAAGCACAGAGGCCAGAAAAAATATGCCATATCAATGCTAAAAATAGTCATTTTTTTTGGTCGCAGCCACTGAAGCACAGAGGCCAGAAAAACTCAGGATTTACCTGTCCAAAAAGTTTTGATTCAAATGAAACCAAACCAGTAGGGTTTGCACCCTAGTTTGTAACGGTGGCGGAGGGAGGAGGACGCTAAAGGACAGCTGTGTGTGGAGTCATGCGGCATGCAGAGAAGGACAGCTGCATGGGGAGTCAGAACAAGTCTTCCGGCGTGCAGTAACCCTCCGAGATCCATGCCTCGTTCATTTTAATAAAGGTCAGGTAATCCACACTTTTGTGACCTAGGCGAGTTCTCTTGTCAGTTACAATCCCTCCTGCTGCACTGAAGGTCCTTTCTGAGAGGACACTTGAGGCGGGGCAAGACAAGAGGTTCATGGCAAATTGTGACAGCTCTGGCCACAGATCAAGCCTGCGCACCCAGTAGTCCAGGGGTTCATCGCTCCTCAGAGTGTCGATATCTGCAGTTAATGCCAGGTAGTCCGCTACCTGCCGGTCGAGGCGTTCTTTGAGGGTGGATCCCGAAGGGTTCTGGCGCTGCCTTGGACTGAAAAACATTTGCATGTCTGACGTTACAGAGTGGCCAAAGTGCATTGTCCTTGCAGGTGCGCTCGTGGCAGGATTACTGGCACCTCTGCCCCTGGAATGTTGATGAGTTCCTGAAGTGACATCACCCTTAAAAGCATTGTACAACATGTTTTGCAGGCTGGTTTGTAAATGCAGCATCCTTTCGGACTTGTGGTACGTTGGTAACATTTCTGCCACTTTATGCTTGTACCGAGGGTCTAGTAGCGTTGCGACCCAGTACAGGTCCTTCTCCTTAAGCCTCTTGATACGGGGGTCCTTCAACAGGCATGACAGCATGAAAGACCCCATTCTCACAAGGTTGGATGCAGAGGTATCCATCTCCGCTTCCTCGTTATCAAGGACTACATCATCCACGGTCTCCTCCCCCCAGCCACGTACAAGACCAGGGGTCCCCAAACGGTCACCACAAGCCCCCTGGGAAGCCTGCTCCTGTTGGTCCTCCTCCTCCACAAAGCCACCTTCCTCCTCTGACTCCACTTCTGACACCTCTCCCTGCGTTGCAGCAGGTGCCTGGGCTCGTTCTGGTGATTCCGACCAGAAATCGTACGCTTCCTGCTCCTCGTCACGCTGGTCTACAGCCTCATCTGTCACTCGTCGCACGGCACGCTCCAGGAAGAAAGCAAAGGGTATTAGGTCGCTGATGGTGCCTTCGGTGCGACTGACCATGTTTGTAACCTCTTCAAAAGGGCGCATGAGCCTGCAGGCATCGCGCATAAGCACCCAGTAACGGGGGAAAAAAATCCCCAGCTCTGCAGATCCAGTCCTACCACCTAGTTCAAACAGGTATTCATTGACGGCTCTTTGTTGTTGCAGCAGACGTTCAAACATGAGGAGCGTTGAATTCCAGCGAGTCTGGCTGTCGCAAATTAAACGCCTGACTGGCATGTTGTACCGCTGCTGAATGTCAGCAAGGCGTGCCATGGCTGTGTAGGAACGTCTGAAATGGGCCGACACCTTCCTGGACTGCCTGAGAATGTCCTGGAATCCTGGGTACTTCGAGATAAAACGTTGGACTATTAAATTCAGAACATGTGCCATGCAGGGCACATGTGTTAAATTGCCCAGTCTCAGTGCTGCCAACAGATTGCTTCCGTTGTCACACACCACTTTTCCGATCTTCAGTTGGTGTGGGGTCAGCCACCGATCGGCCTGTGACTGCAGAGATGACAGGAGTACAGATCCGGTATGGTTTCTGCTTTCCAGGCACGTCATCCCCAAGACAGCATGACAACGGCGTACCTGGCACGTCGAATAGCCTAGGGGGAGCTGGGGGTGCACAGGTGTGGAGGAGGAGGACCCAGCAGCAGAGGAGGAGGAAGCAGAGGAAGAAGACGAGGTAGAGAGCGAAGGAGGAGTAGAGGTGGTGGCAGAACCGCGTGCAATCCGTGGCGGTGACACCAACTCCACTGTTGTTGTTGAGCCACGCATTCCCTGCTTCCCAGCCATAACCAAATTCACCCAGTGGGCAGTGTAGGTGACATACCTGCCCTGACCATGCTTGGAGGACCATGCGTCAGTAGTCATATGGACCTTTGCCCCAACACTAAGTGACAGAGATGCGGTGACTTGGCTCTGCACATGGTGGTACAGGTGTGGTATTCCCTTCTTTGAAAAAAATTGCGGCTGGGTACCTTCCACTGCGGTGTCCCAATTGCTACAAATTTGCGGAAGGCCTCAGAGTCCACCAGCTGGTATGGTAAAAGCTGGCGGGCTAAGAGTGCAGACAAGCCAGCTGTCAGACGCCGGGCAAGGGGGTGACTCGCAGACATTAGCTTCTCACGCTCAAACATGGCCCTCACAGAAACTTGGCTGGGGGCAGATGACTGGGAACTGGTGGTCAAGGTGGAAGGCGGAGTGGAGGGTGGTTCAGACGGGTCAAGGACAGCAGAGGTAGAGCAGTAAGATGCTGGACCAGAAGGAGGGTGGCTTTTAGTTTGTCTGCTGCCTTTGAGGTGTTGCTCCCATAGTGCTTTGTGCTTGCCGTTCATGTGCCTTCGCATAGAAGTTGTACCTATGTGGGTGTTGGGCTTCCCAAGACTCAGTTTCTGACTGCACTCATTGCAAATTACAACGCTTTTGTCAGAGGCACACACATTAAAAAAATCCCACACTGCTGACCTATTTGAAGCTGGCAATCTGGTGGTAACAGTAGAAGTTGGCGGCAATGGCGGGTGCGTTGGCCGGCTGACCACAGGTGGCGATACATGTTGTTGCCCTACTGTTCCCTGCGAGCTGTCCTCCCTGCTTCTTCTAAGTCTTATTCTCCTCCTGCCTCTCTGACTCTCCGTCTCTCCATCTGAACTATCCTCCTCTTGCTCTCTTCTACTGGGCACCCACAAAACATCAATCTCCTCATCATCATTCTCATCAGATGCATCAATTTCTTCTAACAGCTCACAGAAGGAAGCAGCAGCGGGGACCTCCTCATCACTCATTATGTCCATCTCTGTTGTGTTGTCTGCCAGAATTATATCTGGTGTAACGTCCTCATCTCCTTCATCTTCTTCTGCCAATAATGGTTGCGCATCACTCAGTTCAAAAAACTCATGTGTAAATAACTCCTCTGACTCCAGTGAAGAAGGGGCGCCGGTGGTGGAGGAAGTGTTACGTGGGGTGCCCATAGCAGAGGAGGATGAGGATGTTGTGGCAAAGTTAGAAACGGTAGAGGATGGGGTGTGCTGTGTAAGCCAGTCAACTACCTCTTCAGCATTTTGGGAGTTCAGGGTAATTGCCTTTGTAAAACTGGGCAATTTCCTAGGGCCACAGGATAGCATAGCAGCACGGCCCCTAGTGCCTCTGCATGGCGGCCTGCCTTTGCCTGGCATTTTTTTTAAATAACAACAACAACAACTCAGGTGGTGTTTCTGGAGACGGTATTATTATTGATATTTAGACAGAATGTGAACAAGCTCACACAGCTAGGTGGCAGTTGTTTGAAAATGAAGAACACACTGGGCAAACAAATTGAAACAATGCCTGCAAGGTCAACGTATACACTACAGCAGTGGATACGGAATATATTATTGCTGCTTGAAAAACGTCACTCAGGTGGTGTTTCTGGAGACGGTATTATTATTGATATTTAGACAGAATGTGAACAAGCTCACACAGCTAGCTGGCAGTTGTTTGAAAATGAAGAACACACTGGGCAAACAATGCCTGCAAGGTCAACGTATACACTACAGCAGTGGATACGGAATATATTATTGCTGCTTGAAAAACGTCACTCAGGTGGTGTTTCTGGAGACGGTATTATTATTGATATTTCGACAGAATGTGAACAAGCTCACACAGCTAGGTGGCCGTTGTTTGAAAATGAAGAACACACTGGGCAAACAAATTGAAACAATGCCTGCAAGGTCAACGTATACACTAAAGCAGTGGATACGGAATATATTATTGCTGCTTGAAAAACGTCACTCAGGTGGTGTTTCTGGAGACGGTATTATTATTGATATTTCGACAGAATGTGAACAAGCTCACACAGCTAGGTGGCCGTTGTTTGAAAATGAAGAACACACTGGGCAAACAAATTGAAACAATGCCTGCAAGGTCAACGTATACACTAAAGCAGTGGATACGGAATATATTATTGCTGCTTGAAAAACGTCACTCAGGTGGTGTTTCTGGAGACGGTATTATTATTGATATTTAGACAGAATGTGAACAAGCTCACACAGCTAGGTGGCCGTTGTTTGAAAATGAAGAACACACTGGGCAAACAAATTGAAACAATGCCTGCAAGGTCAACGTATACACTACAGCAGTGGATACGTTGACCTTGCTGCTTGAAAAACGTCACTCGGGTGGTGTTTCTGGAGACGGTATTATTATTGATATTTAGACAGAATGTGAACAAGCTCACACAGCTAGGTGGCCGTTGTTTGAAAATGAAGAACACACTGGGCAAACAAATTGAAACCCCTGCAAGGTCAACGTATACACTACAGCAGTGGATACGGAATATATTATTGCTGCTTGAAAAACGTCACTCGGGTGGTGTTTCTGGAGACGGTATTATTATTGATATTTAGACAGAATGTGAACAAGCTCACACATCTAGGTGGCCGTTGTTTGAAAATGAAGAACACACTGGGCAAACAAATTGAAACAATGCCTGCAAGGTCAACGTATACACTACAGCAGTGGATACGGAATATATTATTGCTGCTTGAAAAACGTCACTCGGGTGGTGTTTCTGGAGACGGTATTATTATTGATATTTAGACAGAATGTGAACAAGCTCACACAGCTAGGTGGCCGTTGTTTGAAAATGAAGAACACACTGGGCAAACAAATTGAAACAATGCCTGCAAGGTCAACGTATACACTACAGCAGTGGATACGGAATATATTATTGCTGCTTGAAAAACGTCACTCGGGTGGTGTTTCTGGAGACGGTATTATTATTGATATTTAGACAGAATGTGAACAAGCTCACACAGCTAGGTGGCCGTTGTTTGAAAATGAAGAACACACTGGGCAAACAAATTGAAACAATGCCTGCAAGGTCAACGTATACACTACAGCAGTGGATACGGAATATATTATTGCTGCTTGAAAAACGTCACTCAGGTGGTGTTTCTGGAGACGGTATTATTATTGATATTTCGACAGAATGTGAACAAGCTCACACAGCTAGGTGGCCGTTGTTTGAAGAACACACTGGGCAAATAATGCCTGCAAGTGCACTACTATTGGTGCACTACTATGAAGAACAGCAAACAGCACTGGACACGTTAAAGAACAGTGAGATAAGTAAAATAAAAAAAAAATAAAAAAAATATATATATATATATTAAAAAAAAAAATTACTCTGGTTGGTGCTGAACTACTAGGAGCAGCACACCAGTCCCACTCCCCAACACAGCTAGACTAATAGCACTGGGCTCTTATAGTAGCAAAGTAAAAAAACAAAAAAGAAAATAAAAGCAGTCCTTACAAGGACTATTGGGTTACAGGCAGCAGTCAGCAGATGAGATCAGCAGCAGTGCCCACAGCAGCTACATACAGAGCACTGCAGTAGAAGGTAGATTACTAGCCAGCAAAGCTACCTAACCTAAAATGTCCCTCAAATCCCTGCAGAGTTCTGTCCCTACAATACAGAGCAGTATCAAGTAGATTACTAGCCAGCAAAGTTACTATCAACTGTCCCTCAAATCACTAACAGCTCTCTCCCTACACTAGCTCTTCCAAGCACACACAGGCAGAATGAAAAAACGCTGCAGGGCTTCAGTTTATATATGGAAGGGGAGTGGTCCAGGGGGTGTGGGGGTGGTCCAGGAGGGAGAGCTTCCTGATTGGCTGCCATGTATCTGCTGGTCTGGGGTGAGAGGTCAAAAATAAGCGCCAGCTAAGGCGAACCCAAATTGGCGAACGTCGCGCGACGTTCGCGAACATTCGGCGGACGCGAACAGTCGATGTTCGCGCGAATTAGTTCGCGGGCGAACAGTCCGCGACATCCCTAATCTGGAAGGACACCAGGAGCCAAAGAGGAAGATCCACCCCTTTCCACACACTATATTGAAGTGTGGCAGGAGGTGGTCATTACACCCTTTGGCCAATAACAACTGGTTATGCAAATACTTAAATAGAAATTAGATACATAGGCTTTTGCCTAGTAACTAAGAAAAAGGAAGGGTAGGAATTTAAAGCCATAGGAACATAGTAAAACCTATGGGTCCCTAAATAAATATTTAAGTTATTAAAAATACTGATACACTAACACGGGCAAATATCCTCCAGCAAATCTCTAATACTCTACATTTGATAAAGAAGGGATGTCTCTTTTTCCTAATAAATCTGCCCCGTAGTAAATCTTTATAGAGGACGTATTAGTAGATATTTGCAATATTTCAAAAAAACTAATTTCTACTCACAAAAGCAGAAAAAAGACAAGTCAAATAAAATGGAAACCAACTAATTTAGGCCAAAGGGACTTAAGAGGGATTGTAATAAAAATTGCAAGTGTTATTTAAATGGTGGTTTTGTGAATGTTGAGCACTGCTTACAATGTAAAATCAATTGCTGGTGAATATTACATTGCACGTTATCACTTAGCAAAGATTTAGCACGAACACCTACTCTGGAGATTGCAACATTTTATTACATACACTGCAAATGTTCGCATAAGCCATTTGGTTGCAAACTTTGAGATGAAGTGGTTGAGATCATTCAAAAGGGACACAAACATGGTCGCTAACATTCGCAACCATCTTTGTGCAGGTTTTTTGTGCTATGAAACATATTGCATTCCCCCATTAATGTACAGAGTTTATGAGTTGAAGCAGCATTTTCTCACGGTTACCCCCGTGTACAGGAGGGAGTATTTAGTCAATGATCATGCAGTGTAAACTGGCCACGTGTGTGCATGATGTAGGGAAATGGAGGGCGACAGGTATGTCTGTATTCGCTATTTATCCTGACCTATGTCTAGTGGTATATGGCTGATATGCCGCCCATTGTACCACAGTATGGTTTAAAAATGCATTGCTCCTTTTAGACTATATGCAGTACAATGGCTCCCGAGGTACCTCTCTTCTTCATTTGGTTTTACCAATTACTAAGATTTATTTCTCTCTGACTACATGACTTGGGCGATTGTTGGGGATTGTGTTTCTTGTTTTAAAGTGGTGGTTCACCTTTAAGATAACTTTTAGTATGTTATAGAATTACCTGTTCTGAGCAACTTTTCAATTGGTCTTGTTGTTTTATATTTTTTTAATTATTTGCAATCTTCTTCTAACTCTTTACAGTTTTCAAATAGGGGTCGCTGACCCATATCTAAAAAACAAATGCTCTGTAAGATTGACAGATTTGTTGTTATTGGTACTTTTTATTACTCACCTTTCTATTCAGGCCCTCTCCTACTTATATTCCAGGTTCTTATTCAAATTAATGCATGGTTGCTAGGGTAATTTGGACTGGACTACTGAAACTGCAAACTGGAGAGCTGCTGAATAAAAAGCTAGATAACTCATCTTATTTTGTGCATGTGGTTATCATTTTGCAGAAACGGCAAAGGTGTTCCCAAAATGTTGATCCAAAGCAGGAAGCATGGAATTGTCAAGAATGTCATTGTATGATGTAGTGGCTCCTGTGTTAGCAGTGATGACTGTTACTTAGCTAATCCTAATACAGAATTGGGAACTGTTATCCAGAATGCTTGGTACCTGGGGTATTCTGGATAACAGATCTTTCCATAATTTGGATCTTCATACCTTAAGTCTGCAAGAAAATCATGTTTTTATTATTATTAACATGTATTTATATAGCACCATTTCGCAGCACTGTGACCATTAAATAAACCCAATAGGCTGGGTTTGCTTCCAATAAGGATTAACTATCCTTAACATATATATTGTTTGATTGTGAGAGAGTAATTTGTGCTAATGCCAAAAATGCACACCATAATACTAAAGCACAGAGGACTTCTGTCTTGGCCATTAGCTGTGCTCAGTAGTGATGGGTGAATTTCTCCTGTTTTGTTTCGACAAAGAATTTGCGAAACGGCGAAACATTTGCGAAAAAATCATGAAACTTGACAGTTGACGCCTTCGTACAATTTTGGACGTGAAAAAACGCTTGCGTCAATTTTGACGTTGGCATTAGTCAATGGGCATCTGAATAGTGTGGACGTGCAGCGATTTTGACTCGAGCTACTTTTCAGATGTGCTTCCAAAGTTTTTTGATGCGGTAGTTAGGGACTGTCTGACAATTCCTATCCACAGCAGTAAATGAAGGGAGAATATCACCCCGTTTCTTATAAAAACGGTACACATTTTTAAATTAAAGTATTTAAAGGTTTCTTTTTCATTAAAGAAAGTAAAAATGGGATTTAATTTTTTTGCCTTTACATGCCCTTTAATACCTGCCACAATAAGACCTCTCTTGAGCATTGTGCCCACTGGCACTCCATGACTTGTACATCTAATGACATGCAAGGTAGGGGTGTGAAGGGGACACCACCTAACATAAATTAATATGTTTATTTGATTTTTTTTTATAGATAGTATTCAGAATAGGCCAGTGGCCAATCAGCTGTCCATATCACCAGCAGCAGGTCCAACAGAAGCAGCACCAAGACTTCAACAAATGAATGTGGCAGCATCTTCACCATCACCGATGGCTGAGGCTTTAATTGTTGGAACACCACAATGTTCACCAAGCACCTCAGCAAATTATACTGGATCTTCTATTGGTAGACCTTGTGAAAATCAGATAACTCAACAAGCACGGAAGACCGTGGATGATCATCCGTCTCTACCATCAGAGCCAAAACCATCTGTCCACATGACCCCACCAGCGGCTGCATTTCCTACAACAAGTCCATCAAGAATCTCACAAAGTCATAGTCCTTCTACAGGTCAAACAACTCCACTGATCCAAAAGAAAAGACCTACCCAATCTACATCCATGAAATCCTCCGGTAAAATGTCAGCAAAATCTCTAGATAAAAAAGTAGAGAAGTTGCAGAGTGACGTCCGTTACATTCAGAAACAGTTAAAAACAGTTCATTCAAAATGTGATACTATTACAACAATGTTAAAGAATGGCAACCTAAATAAATAATTTCTCTCTGTTAATTGCCATTTTGTAGAGTATGGATTTAATATTATTAATATTGGTTTCTTCGTTAGGACATGAACAATCTGTTCAGCATAGAAATTCAGCCCACGTACTATATATGTGGTGGTGGGTGGACCCACGTACAAAACCAGCCTGGAAAAGACCTCTGCCCCCCTACCCCATACCCATGCTTGAGTTCTGCAATCCCCGCTCCCAACCAGTGGCGTAACTAGATATTTCTGGTCCCCACAGCAAATATTTTTTAGGCCCTGAAAATGTCTAGAGGTTGACTTGCTTCACCAATATTTTTTGGAATTGTATATGAATTAAAGCCTCATGGGGCCCTACTTTCTCTGAAGTTATGCTCCTGCTCCCAACTCTCACATGCCTCTTATGTTTACATACAGAGCTGGTGTTTCAGGGTGTCAGTAAAGACTTTTTCTTTTTTAAAGTGACAGTAATACCAACATCTTTTAGTAGTTGATCCACCTCTAAGTAGCTGTAATAATATATTCTGTATATAGTGAATAAAGTACCCCCTCTTGTAAAATATAAGGATATTATTAGTTACCGAGGAGTTTCATGACCATATAAAAACACGAGGCCGAAGGCCGAGTGTTTTTATACAGGTCATGGAACTCCGAGGTAACTTCTAATATCCTCATATTTTACAACTGGGGGTACTTTATTTATTATAATACACAAATTTTAGTGAGCCATGTGACAGAAATGACATCACTACTCACCGTTTATAACTGATGACATCACTACTCACCGTTTATAAGGATATAATTTACAGGATATTCATGGCTTTTGTGTATTATATATATATATATTTGAACTGCTTCATCCAGAATTAAAAAATATTCTGTTGTAGTTTCTAAATGAATCAAAGCTGCATTCCTCTGTGCGCTCTTTCAGCTTTGTAATGTAGGAGCTTTAGTAATCATGCTTTTATCAGTGTCTGCAGTTTAAATTTATGTTACAATGCTTTTGGGGGATGTCTGTGAAAGATTGAAAAATATTTTTTAATACAACTGTAGTAACATAACACCCTGCCTCCACACTTTTGCGTGAGGGCCCTCATCTGAGTGTCTTGAGTCTCTTCTGGGCATATTGATTGTAAAGCTTTTGGCTCAGGAGAAATTGTGCTGCTCCGTTTTACTATAGCACATATAGACCTTCGTTAAGCCCTTGGTTTCATTTATGAAAATCAAAGCTTAAAAGGGTTTATCACCTTTCAGACTCCTTAACCCTATGTTCAGTTGTCTTCAGGTTGTAGAAATAACTTTTTTCAATAGCTTTCTATTTTTTTTTATTAATGAACATTTTTATCCTTGAGCTAATACTGAAGTGTGAGTTTTCACTTTTTAATATTTCCATGGAGCAGCTCTGGGAAGGGGTCACAGACTCTGTAAACTTTTCTAATTTAAAACATTAGTTAATACATTTTTTATCTTTGGCCATGCTGCACATAATCCCAGAGTTTTATTAAAGGCAGCAGATATAATTAATACATTTATATATATATTTATATATAGTTGATAACATAACACAGATGCTGCTGAGAAATGTAGCAACCAATGTAGCAAATAGTTTCTGCACCAGAATCACTGTGCTGCCAGACTGAACCACCAAAGAGAGGTACACTAAAGTTAACCTTTAACTTTAGAAAAAACGGTTGAAATAAAAAAAAGGATAGAAAGCAATTTTAAAAAATATGTACTATTCTAGTGTCTTTATTTCTAGTGTATACTATATATACTAAAGGAAAGCCCTGGAGATATGAACGCAGGGGCTGCATGACAAGGGATCCAAATAACCAGCTGCCAGGTTAAATTGGTTTATATTTAAAGACTGGCAGTATCAGATGTAGCTGTGAGTGGGTGAGAAGGAATGAGTTAAGGCAGGGGAAAGCTGGACTGGGGTAGAGGAAGAGAGGGATGTGATGTCAGGGGAAGAAATAGTTCACTTCCTTATCTACTGAGCAGGTAGACACATCCCACTACCCCCCCCCCCATGTGAAACGTTAGGATTTTCTCTTTATGTTATCATATTATCTATTAATAAGCAAATGTGGATGTATTCCTGTATGTACTGTTATATTGTGGTTTCAGTACAGTTATACAGTATAAACATGATAGAGTTTGCATGTTATTATTCATGTTAAATGAATGTCAAATGCTTGATCCAGGGAATGTTTCATTCATCATTGGGGTCAGGAAGGAGTTTATTCCCTCTTGAGGCATAATTGGCAGTGGCTTCAGGCTGGGTTTTTGCCTTCCTCTCGATCAATACAATGGATATATGATTATGTATTTTTAGTTTAATTTGTTACAGCAGTGGTAGGATCTTGCCAGAGTACTGCACATGTAAATTTAGAAGAGGTAGAAATAAGGTTCTATCCTGTGACTGCACAGTGGGTTGATTGATACCGACGCTACTACTGTTTGTACTAAGTGACAGCCTGCTTGGATTTCCTATCATAGAATTGAATATTGCCTTGGGGTGAGGCTGGCAAGGTTGTTAATAAATGCTGTGTTAATAAATGCTGTGGCCATTTCCACCATTTCTAGCTCCTAAAGTTTCATTACGGTATGTAACAATGAGGTTCAATGGGATGGCTAATGACAAAGGTTCAATTGAGGAGTACCCTTGTCAAGCATCTGAACTGAAAAAAGTGTTTGAAAGGTTAACAGCCACCTAAAGCTTCCAGATTATTTATATAAGAATGTAAACGACCTGGTTTTCCAGGTTTCTCCATGTTTAGCAAAACTAGGCAAATTCTTAAAAGATACCTTGGTTTCATTTATGGAGAAACAAAACTAAGAATGTTGAAGCTCATTGCTAGCATTGGTAGTCTCTTTTTCTATTCTTTGTTTTAAATTAGTTGTCATTTTCTTTTGCCATTCTTTAACTTGAAATCAAAAACACATCCAACACAAGCTCAATAACAATATCTTATTCTAGACTTTGATTTTATATTTTGTTTTAATTGCCAATGTGCATTGTTTTTGGTATTTGTTGCACAGAATAGTGAAACTGTCATCAAATTAACCTACCATTTAAGAAAAAGATTGCTAGAAAATGACAATTTCTCTGACTGATTAAAGACACTCTAGGTCAAACCACTTCAAATCTGCAGATCCAAAAACAAAAAAGTGATGACATCCCTGTAAAAGCACCATCCCAAATAAATAATCAGTCCAAGTACCAATTCCCCAGCATATCAAAAAGCAAAATTAAACTTTCCGTACATAGCTTTCGGGACATAAGACATAAACGCTTATAAAAATATGTAACTATTTCGATTTTTTCTTTTTATTTACAGTATTTCCACACCCATGTTCATTGAAATCAATGGTGAACCATGTACACTTAATGCATCATTAAAAGTTAAAAATTTAAAAATGTGTACTACAGAAAATACCAAATTACAATTTTTTCTGTGACTGTTTTCTCCCTTAGTCATTAGCAGATTTATACTAAATTAATTAACCTATGCTCTATGCCACTCTGGACAATTGTATCAGAGGTACAAACAGACTTAGACAATATCTGTACCATGCATGCACAAGCGCAGATAATTCTGGGGCACCGGAACAGTATGGCAACAGGACACTGAGAAGAAAAGTACCCTGTGCTCTGTGCTGTACTAGTAAGCAACTAGAATCATATGTGACAAACAATCTTGCACCCCTTAGTGATTCTGCCTTTCATTGTTCACATGCAGTGGAATTTGCAGTAAAGATTGTGCCTACCAACAGTAACTCTATATAATCTGTCTCTTTGAGATGCTTTTAAAGTTGCTTAAATGTTCATTTGCTCATATATGTTTTTGCAAGAGGAAATGTTTGTGGTTAGCTCAGGAAAGCAAGCATAGGAGTCTATATCAAGCTAGAATCCAAAACAGTGGGCACTGAAGTCTTCTTAATTCTTCTTGTGGTTTAAGGTATATTTTTTATTCATCTCAAGGCTTCTTGGCTATAAATATTTTTTACATTACCAGTTCAGTGCCTATAAAATTGATTCCATACCTAAATAATGCTGAGAATATATAATTTTAAAACGACACCTTCCTGCATGTTTGAACCATAAACATGAGCTGGCACTGCCTAACACTGTTCAAATGAGTCATTTGGATTAGCAGCCCATCAAATGGATCATTACTATTGGATCTTTCATGTGTATTACCCTAATTTGGTTACATTAGGTAGCGATTAACCCGTTGCAATCCATGGCCCTAAATGTCCTTTAGCATATGAAAGATACTGGGATTTACAGCACAGTGCCTTCACCTAGTGGACACTGAGGAGCACACCTCAGGGGGGTTTCCACTAGAAAAAATAAAACATACAGTTTGCAGTAAAACAAATATAAACTTTATGTAAAACTGTATGTAAATGCAAATCACACAAAATAACTTCGCTCTGGGGAACCTGTGTGGATTTTCAACCCCTGGCACAGTCTCTCAATGCCACAGTCCCACACTGCACTCCAGGTGGACAGATGAAGATTAACTCAGTTCAGTTCAATGCTACCTGCCCCAAGGTACCTTTCCCTTTGGAGGTAGTAGCTGCTCCCACATAGCAGGTAAACGAGCAAGACCTGTCCTCACCCTGGGGAATCACACAGTGGCCAAAGTATTCACAGGCAGGAGACTGGGTCATCCTCCTCTCCCAGGGATGTACTCGGGCGCCCAGCCAGTTGATTGGCTCTCTAGCCTGTAACCATGCTGGATGATGTCACAGACAGGGGAAGGACTTGTCTGATCCTCTACATGTGAATGGACAAATCTGACAGTATCAAACCATTTAGAATAGATGCGATCAGTTAGAAAGATCCAAGGGAGAGATCCCAGAAGTGACATAAGACAGGAAACAGGCTATGAGATGCAGGCTTAGAATGCAAGCCTTTGTGGTCACCATGGAAACCGCTAATGAGCAGTTGTATAATAGAAGACAAACGGTTAGGAAAATATGCCGGCAGGGCCCCTCCATAGTAGCTGCATTAGCCTGTGCAACACAGATGCTGATATGTGATTTTACTTCAAAACAAATGTGAGTGCAAACTTGTTTTCAAAGTATATTTTTAATAAATGGTGTTATACTATTTTGGATTTACTGTATATCTTTATATATTGGGATTCATGGAACTGAGCTAAGAGTAGAGGAAGAATCTGCTAATACTGCAGGCAATATACCTTAATTTTGGCTTGTAAGTAGGCATTTTAGCCACATGGTGGATATAAAGGGATCTTTCTTTTTCACACTTTCAACAGCAGTGGAAGATTTAAAGGGGAAGCACGCCTTATGAAAAGATTTTCAACACCGGGTGCCATCCAAATATCCAAACAAACTGCACTATTAGTTTTCTGTTTTTCTTTCTCTGTTGCCATAGGCGCTGATCTATTTACAAATTTTGGAGATCCAAGACCCTGCCCCTTATGGCTATTGTTTTGTCATAAAGACCAAAAAGCATTAGGATAATAAATTCTAACATTTACAGTAAAAATTCTCTTTAACATGACAGCACTGGACAAACCAGTACCACCTCTTTCAACTGGCTGATGAGTTCAATAACTGATAGAGTATAAGGGGAACATTTATTTTGCTTTGTAAAAAGCAGTGTGATAATACACCACACATCAACAGGCTGCGATGTGTAAAAAAAAAGTGGAAAATTCTTATGCATTTTTTTCTTAGAGTGACTAAGAAAAATGTAAAATAATGGCAGAAAATTTGTCATTCTCATGGTATAAAATTACACACATCTTGATAAAGTCGCCATTTATTTTACACAGCTTTTTACACCATTTTTTTGTTGAATTATATTTTACACAGCACAATAAATATGCCTCTTAATGTTATAAAGTGTACTAGATGGGGCAGATTTATCAATCCAATTGTCGATTGATAAATTCTAATTTGAATTTTTGAGTTTTTTTCCGTCAAAACTGTCAAATTCGACTAGGAAGTTATCCAAACTGATTCGAGTTTTTCAAAAAATTCACACTCTGGGCCTTTAAGAACTTAAATTCGAGTATCCGCCACCTAAAATCTGCTGAATTGCTGTTAAAGTCAATGGGAGAGGCCCAGGGATCAATTTGGAGATGTTTGCCACCTTCCTGACATTCGAGTTTTTTTTGGAGAAAATAACTCAAATCAAGTTTTTTTAAATTCAATTTGAGTTCTCAGTTCACCTGAGTTTAAATAATTTGATTTTTATAATAAATTTCGATTGGTTGAATGTCGAGTTCATGGGAGTTTATGGGAGTTTTAAATAAACTCACATGAATTCAAATCGACCCTTACAGAACGAATACAATGTTGCCATTCTTAACATAAATGATGAGAAGTATGTTAAAATAGACCCATTTCCTGGAAAGTGAAAAGAAAGTGAAAAGAAAGTGAAAGTCACTTCGGAAGATGTATAAATACTAGAACTTTTTCAAAAGTAAACCATAGTCAGGACACTGCTGAACAGGTAAGAAGCCACTTTAACACTGACTAGAACATTTTAAATTAAGGGTTCTCATCAATAACCCTTTTAGCAAAGTGGATTGGAACTTATTTTTATATATAAATCTGTTATTAATACATATACATATATTTCATTCACATAATATTTTATATTCATTATTAACAATGGTCCAATTTTATCAGCTGGTTTGATAATTATGTTATCATTTGTTGTTTAAACACAATCTCAGTTAACTTAGGTTTACCTTATATTCCAAAAACTTAAATAAAGCAAGGTTATTGACTAGCATGCTGGCAAGTCTATATTCTGAAATAGATGTAATATACTAAAACATTTACCTTCCCAGATCTGTTTCTCCTCTGGTAAGGTGGAGTATCTGTCTGCTGTGCAGTACCCTTGTTCAAGCAGCAATATTCCAAAAACGTAACTAAAGCAAGGTTATACGACTAAGATCCTGGCAAGTCTATATTCTGAAAACAATTTCAGAATTTTAAAACTGATATAATTTATTACATCCACCATATGGGTAAAAACATTCCTATAGGCAATTGAGAGGGGACCCCCTCATCATTCAATAAGAGTCGTTTTTAAAAAACGCTTTACTGCTGTAAATGCTGTACTGCAGTGTCTCAGACATCATTGTTTTCCAGTACTCTGATTTTATAAATAAGGGTCCCATTTACAGGTTTTTCTACATGTTTTTAAGGGTTGGGTATTTTATTAACTCCCTTATGAAGGGGACCGGAGAATCTGTGAAACATGTAGGTAAAGACAGTGTGGCACCAATTGCTACTCCCTGAACACCACTGAACTTTTACCATTGAATGTGATACGCTCTTGATTATCCAGCATTAGCAAAAATACCAGACACATCAATAGGTATCTCAGAAAGAATAACTTATCAGTCTTGTATCTATAGAAGTAAGTCAAATCAACCGGACTTCCTGTGTATTTTTTCTTGAAGACGTTTCACGTCATTTGTAATGGCGTTAAAATAATACCTAAGGTTTCATATACTAAAATGTTTTACTCCTACGTATCTATTTCTGGTAGGGTGGAGTGTCTGTCTGCTGTGTTGTACCCTTGTGCAAGCAGTGCTTCCTGATGCTTCTGTGCTCTGACACAAAGAGGCAGCATTAACTGAAGACAAAGGAGAAAGATTGCCAGCACACAGTTTGCCTTTAAATAAATAATTGTGTTTAAAAATAATTGTTTTTAAAAAAATTAGTACCACAATTTGGCCAAAATATGTAAACTTACCTGGCACCTCAAGGCCCTTCATTTAACTTGAGTCCCACACTGCCTATTAGTTAACATACACCTGAAAGTTATTCCTTGTTCTAAAGGCTGAATGGCAGCTACAAACAATTTATACACAAAACATTCTTTCAGAATTGTATTTTGTAATGACGATTTTTGAAGGCAAACTGTGCGCTGGCAATCTTTTGCCTGTTTGTGTACAAATAATGGCTTTTTATAATTTCTAGACTGAGCTCTGGCTAAAGGGGGCTTCTAGCAGCTGGTCAATGCCACAGTGTGGGTTAGACTGAGCACTGGTGATGCACTGAAGTGCTGACAATGTCTTCCACTGGGATATTTGGGATATTGGCATCTGTCTGTCTTTTCTAAATGGTCACAGTAGGTCTGATACTGTTTGCCTCATAATAGTTTACTAGACATAGTAGATCTCAGCCTGCAGATAAACAAAGCCTGAGAAGCCACTAGTTTGCTTCTTTATGTTCCTGCACCCGTATACATGGTGTTGGCCCAGCTGCAGGCACATACGGTGGATTTTGGTACCAAAATGCGAACTCTTGTGTTTCAGTTCCAATACTTAACACGTTTGCCTTCACTTGGAGCAATGCATGTGAATACATCAGACATCCAACCTCACACGGTAGAGCATATCGCTTCATGCAACAATATATTCAGGTTCCCAACAGGTCACAGATCACCAATGGCCACGAATGGTCACCAGTCTTCGTCCTTTCTCGCCACCCTCTTAGGAGCTCACTCCCCACTTGTCCGCTTGAGAGTCCTAGTGCTCACTCCACTCATTCTACCCTTCTCTGTCTGCTCCTACTGCTCTTGATGACATGGGTCCAACCTCCTCCTCCACATCTTGGTGTTCCTGCTGTCATTCCCTGTGGTGAAGACCTTGAACTGGGTGTTATTTCCCATTTTTATAATCTCCTAACTAACTATATGTACTTGGGTGCACATTACACATTGTGTCTTCCCTTTGGCATTACTGCCATCTAGTGGTCTAAAGCCAGAAAACCATTAACAAAAATAATTGTTACTAACATACAGTATGCATATAATCACATCAAATTAATTCTAGTACCATCATCCTTTCTGCCTTCTAACATGTTGCCTATCCATCCTGTGTTCTCTCCCGTAACAGCCTCCCAACCTATGTCTGCGTCTATGCTGGCCGTCCAGCCTATGTCTGCCTCTGTGCCGACTGCCCGGCCTTTGTCCGCTCCTGTGCTGGCTACCCAGCCAATTTAAGCTTCTGTGTTGGCTGCCCAGCCTATGTCTACACCCAGCTTATGTCTGCTTCTGTGCCGATTGCCTAGCCTATGCCTGCTTCTGTGCTGGCCGTCCAGCCTTTGTCCAGTCCTTTGCTAGCTGACCAGCCAATGTCTGCTTCTGTGCTGGCCACCCAGCCTATGTCTGCACCCGTTAATTCCACTCAGCATGTGTCCACTCCTGTGCTACCGCCTCAGCCCATCAATGTCCGATTCAGTGCCAGCTGCCCAGCCACCAGCCTTCGAGCCTAAGGACCTGCTTATGTGCTGACCATCCAGCCTGTGACTGCACCTGTGAATGTCGCCCAGCCTATGTCTGCTTCTGTGCTGGCCATTCAGCCTTTGTCTGCTTCTGTGCTGGCCGCCCAGCATATGTCTGCTTTTGTGCTGGCCACCCAGCCTATGTCTGCACCTGTGAATTCTGCCCAGACTGTGCCCGCTCCTGTGCTGCCTCCTCAGCCCATCTATGTCCAATTCACTGCCAGCTGCCCAGCCACCAGCCTTTGAGCCGAAGGACCTACTTATGTGCTGACCATCCAGCCTGTGTCCGCACCTGTGAATGCCACCCAGTCTATGTCTCCTTCTGTGCTGGCTGTCTAGACTATGTCTGCTTCTGTGCTGGCCGCCCAGCCTATGTCTGCTTCTGTGCTGGCTGCCCAGTCTATGTCTGCTTTTGTGCTGGCCTTCCAGACTATGTCTGCCTCTGTGCTGGCTGCCCAGTCTATGTCTGCTTCCGTGCTTACCGTCCAGTCTATATCTGCTTCTGTGCTGGCCTCCCAGACTATGTCTGCTTCTGTGCTTACCGTCCAGTCTATATCTGCTTCTGTGCTGGCCGTCCAGACTATGTCTGCTTCTGTGCTAGCTGCCCAGCCTATTGTTTTCACTAAGCAAATCTATAGGGAAAACAAACAAAATGATGTATCCTCCCTTTCAATTTATAATTTTTTTTTTTTACAATGTAAGTATATATTTTAATGTAGCTATAATGTAGTAATTGTAGGATCTGTCCCATATGAGACACTTTATTTGAAAATAATGTTTTGTCAGTTTGGCAAATATATTTGACGTGGAACTGAAAAAAAAAATCTAAATAAAATATACTGAATGTGTTTCATTTAAGACCAGACAGCCTAACTATGCTTGATACTGTCCAGGGAGAACTC
Source organism: Xenopus laevis (assembly GCF_017654675.1). Lineage (NCBI taxonomy): Eukaryota > Metazoa > Chordata > Amphibia > Anura > Pipidae > Xenopus > Xenopus laevis. Next base: position 86,622,112 of record NC_054383.1, read on the forward strand.
CCTTAAAGGACTGTAACCTTATGATAAACTTGAGCTGAAAATTATCATAATGCTGTTACTATATATAAATTCCACTAAACTCCCATAAATTCAAAATGTCCAGTTGCCTTTGACTTTATTCTACTAGATACTGTTTCTACAAGTCATTCTGAATTAAGAAGGCCAGTCAGGCGACCAGTGGAATGTCTTCAAAAGAAAACTACAGCAAGTCCAGTTGATTTGACTGATTGCTATAGATAAACCATGACCTGGATGAATAAGAACCTTCACAGACATGAAACTAAAAATACATTTTTATTCCAATGATGAAGTTGGATCCTCAACAAACATGATAAGATGAATGCACTACAAACATTTGTAAGTGTAATACTTTTATTTCATATGTTGTTATTTTAATCTATGGGTCCTCTTCTCTTCAGCTTTACAACATTGGGACAACCTGGGACATCCTCCCCCCCAAAATACATGGTAACTAGATGGGGATTGCTTTATCATAACTGCAGCAGTTCCCATGAAGTTTTTTTAGTGGGTGGCACTACAAATCCTAGTTCTTCCAATGTCCTATTTGTCATATTGGAATATTTCTTTGTAACAGTTATCTGTAGGAGACCTAAAGGTTTAACTTTCCCCTACTGCTCAGCAAGCCCCCAGTCAGCATTCTATGCCCTTTGGAAGAAAGTATAAAAAGGTGAGGGAACGTGCCCTCTCTTTCTGGAGCTGGAGCTGGAGCTGGAGCTGGATTGACCTCAGTAGAGGAGTTTAAGATTAACTATGGTACAGGTACCTTTTGAATGCAGACCAGATTGTGATCCTCATCATAGTGCATCCCAGGGCTGGTAAGCAAGAGTAGTCCTGTGCCCCACCAAGGAGAAATAATGGGTTATTTGCAACCACAAATGCAAGCGCAATAAATTGACACAAATGTTGGTTTCCAAACACTCTCCTTGCATTTCTGTGTAGTTGCACTGAGCACCATTGTGTCCATCCTGCCTCTTCTGATGAATCTTAGCGTGTGTCACTGCCCTAAGACGAACTCCCAAGCTATCAAAGCACAGCACACAAAGCTTGCTTTAATCTTCAGGGCACAGCCCCCAGCACTATCCGAAGTGTGAGCACAACAAAACCTCTTTGCTGGAATCCATCCACATGCAGGTCCTGTCACATTATCTCCGCTGCCTCTGAGCTTTAGACTCTCCATAGTAAAGCTCCCAATGCTTGGGGCCCTGTATCCCAAGCCCTCCAAGGGCTTCGCCACCCACATGGCTTCTCCTCATAGCCTGGGGCTACACCATCCTGTAGTGAATAGGGAAAAACTGAGCCTTATCACATGGCAGCTCAGCTTTTTTAAGAAATTATGCAACAGTGACACCTTTTGGCCAAATCTGGAATCTTCCAGGGCACACTGCACTGGGGAAAGTACTTGATCCCCATTCCCATATCCAATTTAGGTCCAACACTGGTTAAACCAGAGGATTTCCAACTATGTAGGATTTTCAGACTTAACCCTATGGATCCCTACAGTTATATTTACAGTTAAAGAGATATTACAATTAACATATATCATGGCTGAGGTACTTCAATAAAATATTAATAAACCCATTCAGTAACTGCAATCAATTTGAAAAAACTGGAATTGCCTAATGTTTAAAACTTTTCTTTCACTGAATTCGCTTTCTATTTTTTTTCTAAAAGAATCTTTAGATAAAGTGTATAGCTATATAAAACATCACTCTCTCTCTTGCTCACTCACTCTGTGACAGAAACAGAAATGACTCTTGGTTTTGTGGACTTTTCTAGGCTCTGTCACTTAACCCTGGAACAGAAAACTAGTGCAATCCAGTGCTGGAGCAGTGTCAAAGTATGTCCAGGAGAAGTGATGGTCCATGCAAACGAGCTACAAAGATGAAACAAATAAAGTTTTCTGATCAGGAAAAGCATGTACTTGTAGATAAAGTCATGGTCCATGTGGAAAAATTATTTAGTAAAAATGCAGTACAATTTGGTAGGAATATATGTGTTATGAGACATAATATCTGGGTAAATATAGCAAAAGCAGTCAGTAAGGTTGATAACACAAGACGCACAGCGCAAGACTGCCATAATGCATGGAATAATTACAAAAGACAAATTCAACGTAAAATTGATGAGATAAAGAAGAATTTTTTTGACACTGGAAGTTTGGAGCCTCTCAACTATAATTTGGATAGAAGACAGATGCAGGTTGTCAGGCATTTCAAGATGGATTCTTGTTTGAAGATGAAAACTCGACAGCTTTCTGGCCATTCTTTTGACCATTCTTCATTGCAAAAAGGTAAAACTAAGTGTTTCATATATACCCAATGTGTTTTTAACAATTCACTTGAAGTGCATAAGGTACCTACCCTACTTATTAAACTTAGGTGCAGCTGATATCATCCCTCCTACTGTACAGAATACTGCTGCACGTCATTTGTATACATGATACACATCAAAGAATTTTGGTGTTTATTAGAGTTTACTAAAATTGTCTATAACACACCATCCATTAATGCTACAAATTTTGTAGCATCAAAATGACACAGTTTTTCAAATTGTTTTAGCCAAATTCATCCTGTAGCTGATGTGATCTACACAAGTGTAAGGGCTAATATCAATATTCATTCTGGGAAGTTGTGTGCTTTTTTTTGGAATTGTTAAAAAAAAAAAAACCTTAAAAATAGTTTATATCAAATTATTATTGAGTAGGATTGTTTTGCCCGCAATATGGATTTATGCAACTTAGTTAGGACTTAGTTAGTTAGTTCGCTTTATTATTGCAAAGACAGAAAATTATTTTTAAAAATGATTTGCTTGGGGCTATATAGGATATGGCCTTCCCATCATTTAGAGTATTATGGGGCCCATTCACCAAGCTCGGGTGAATGAATAGAGGGAAAAAAAGCTCGAATTTCGAGTCGTTTTTTGTGCTCCTCGACTATCGAATTGGCGTAAATTTGCCTGAGTAGAATGATTCGAATAGATCGAGCGCAAAAACGCTGCAAATATTCGCAATTCCATAGTCGAAGTACTGGATCGAGCGCAAAAACGCTGCAACTATTTGCGCATTCGATAGTCGAAGTACTGTCTCTTTTAAAAATACTTCGACTGCCTACTTCGCCACCTAAAACCTACCGAATTGCTTTAAAAGCCTATAGGAAAGTCCCATAGGCTTGTTTTTCAAGTTTTTGATCGAATGAAAATCCTTCGATCGAATATTCGATCGTGCGCCTATTCGCCGGGCGAATATTCGATCGTGCGCCTATTCGCCTGGCGAATATTCGCCCATTCGACTATTCGCCAGCGCGTAAATTCGCCCGAATTGCCTATTCGATCATATTTCCTAAAAAGGAAAGTTGACTCCTCAAAAACTGAATAAAATTAATTCAGCTCTACCAGATCGGTGCTGGAGAGGATGTTCCAATAGAGGGTCACTGTATCACTTACTCTGGGAGTGTCCAATGATTACAGGATACTGGGAGGATGTACATAGACTAGATTCTCCCAAAACCATATTATATATATATTGTGCTACAATGTTATTAATTCTTTAAACAGTTTAGCTATTGCTTTATGTCAAAGAGCTACATTGGACTCCAAAGATTTTGGGGTTTAAGTCCTCATTTGTGGTCCAACATTTGGCCATTAACTTCTACATGAACTTGCCAGGCAGTACATTTTTATATTCAAGTTTTTAGACTTTGTAAAGAAATCTCTAACACTCGTGTTTGGGAAACTTAATTTGAAATTGTGATTTTTTCACTATACATATATATATATATATTCAAACAGAAGCAAAACATCCTTTGCATTTTATTACAGTTGCACATTCACATTCCAAATAACCAAATTAGTATCTTTAATGTTTCGGAAGTATCCAATTCCTTTATGAAGACACATGTCAAACTACATGCCGTGGTCATATATAAGAACAATGAGAAATTTACAGGAAGGAAACCAACTAAAGGACCAATAATTTTCAATACAAAGAACAATTTTATTAGTACTAAGATTTACTAAGATTTAATGCTGTTTACTAGTGATGTGCAAACATTTTTGTTGAGTTTCGCCCAAAAAATTAAGCCCATAGACTCCAATGGTGAGAAAAATAATTTCAGCTTCAAAATAAAAAGTTTGTAGCTCATTTATTACTACTTCTGTTTATTGATCATATTAGTAACATTAAAAATAGGCTGGCCAGCCTACTCTAATTAATAACACTTCTACAACTATTTATAAAAATAAATACCCACAATTCATATACCCATTCAAACCATATGTCCCACCTAAATTCATATGCAAGGGTTGTAAACCTTCTAACACTTTTTTCACTTCAGTCGATTCAGATCGTTCATTAGAAATAAAGACGTTTTACAATTACTTTCTATTTTTTATGCGTGACCGTTGTTTTAAAATTGAAGTGTAAAGTTTAAATTTTCACCTTCAAAAGAAGCTGGGGGGGGGCACCAACTCTGTAAACTGTTCTAAATTGATATATTTAGTTGATACATTTCTTATCTTTGTCCCTGCTGAGCAGAATCCCTAAGGTTCATTACAGGCAGCTGTTAGAATTGATATACTGTAGTAGTTGCTAATACTCCAGAGATGCTGCTGAGAAATGTATCAACTAAATATTGCAAAATTATAACAGTTCAGAATCTGCACCTGAACAGTTGCAGAGTCTGCAACCCCCCTCCCAGAGTCGATTAGAAAGACATGTTGAAAAACGAAACTTTATACCTCAGCATTGGAAAAACGGTTACAAATATAAAATAGAAAGTAATTAGAAAAAGTATTTTTTTCTGGTGAACTATCTGAAAACAATTGAACTGGAAAAAGTGTCTGAAGGTGAACAACCCCTTTAATTATATAAGGAGATATACTTATTATACTTATATATATAAATATATTTAAATCGTCTTAAAAGGGTCTTAAAAGTCTCTCCAGAGGCTAATTATCCTTACAGTGAACATATAAGGTAAGGTAAGACATTGCTTAGACTAACATAAATTAATATGTTTATATTATTTTTTTATAGAGGGTAATCAGAATAGCCCAGTGGATCATCAGATGTCACTACCACCAGCAACAAGTCCATCTGTCCAAATCCATCCACCATTACCATCGGTTGCAGGATTTCAAACACCAGCTCCACAGCAGCCAATGACTTTGGTATCCTCTTCACAATCTCCTATGAATGTGGCTTCATCTATAGGAGCACTAAAATATTCACCAATGCCCTCAACAAGTCATGCTGGATCTCCTATTGTATATCTTCATAGATCTTCTGAAGGTCAAACCACATCACTGGCAAAGAGGACAGTGGGCAATAATCTGTCCTTAACACCAGAGGCAAATCAATTTGCCCAAATCCCCCCACCATTGCCACTAGGTGCTGCATCACCAGCACCACTTCCAGTGCCTGTGACAGCACCTTCACTACCTCCATTTTTTTCTCTGACAAGACTCACAAAGTCACAAAGTCAGGTGAGAATTCTTGCACCACCTCGTAGTCCTTCAGCAGTTCAAACAACTCCATTGGTCAAAAAAAAAAGACCTACCCTATCTATATCCATGACACCCTCCTGCAAAATGTCACCAAAATCTCTAGATGAAAAAGTAGAGGAGCTGCGGAGGGAGGTCCGTTATATGAAGAAAATGTTAGAAAAAGTTAATTTTAATGTTTGTCGTCTTACAACAATGTTACACAAATAAATCATTCTTTTGCTATTTGCTAATAGTATTTTGTATAGCATGCATTTAATGATGGTTTCTTTGTCTAATTTAGTATTTACATTGTAAAAAAGTGTCTGGTTTTGTTTTGTATAGACAATACTTTTTTTATCAATGTTTGCTTTTAAATGTAAGTTTCTGTTGCTCTGGATGGCTTTTGGAAGAAGGCTGTGACAGATGTGCATAAAATATATATTTTTAATCATGATTACACGGCTATGGTGTGAAAAGTGTAAGGCTTGCGTCTTTGGATGTCTTTTTACAAATAAAAATATTTTTATAACTGAATTATATCAACTCTGATGGTCCAGTTTGTACCAGCCTGCTTCATTTGAAAATAAAGTATATCCCTACCTCCCATAAGGTGATGGTCAGGACAGGTGCACCTGGACCTTTGCCTCAGATGGTGAGCATATCTCCTTATTACACTAATCATATATATATATATATATATATATATATATATATATATATATATATATATATATATATATATATAAAAAATGGTTGCTGGTGTCCGCACTCTTTTCTTATTAGAGCAGGGGTGCACAATCAATATTGTAGATAATGGTGTGAAGGATCAGCACTCTCCCATTAGTTTAGTGAATGAAGTGTTGTTTTATTGAAACACAACATTAGATATGACATTTCGGTCCCACTTGGGGACCTTTTTCATCCTTGAAAAAGGTCCCCAAGTGGGACCGAAACGTCGGATCTACTGTTGTGTATTCAATAAAACAACACTTCATTCACTAAACTAATGGGAGAGTGCTGATCCTTCACACCATTATATATATATATATATATATATATATATATATATATATATATATTAAGCCTCTGTGTACAATGGCCTGAATATCTCATGGGGCCTCAGCTGTGGGTTTTATTTCATGTTACTACATATCATTCATATTAACACGGATTGCAACAAAACTTTTCAGGGACCATCATCTTATATGTTAGCATGTCCATGACTTTTACTTTTAACTCCCATATGTATTTATAAACAGATAGCTGAGTTTACCTATCTGAGCAGCGCTGAAGCAAGTAGCGAAAGCGCTACTGACTGGGAGTTTCCCCTTAGTAAACAGTGGTGTAAATTCGCCAGCGTGTTCGCGCCTGGCGTCTTTGCGCAGGCGCAAGAACGGGGGGCGACGTCATCGCGCAGCGGGCATGTGCGCTTGTACACAGGAACGGCCTTATAAGGCAGCGCCTCCCACTGAGCTTCCTCTTGGCGCCCATAGCAGTTACAGGCACAACTTCTGAGATGGAGGACGCACTCCTACAGCAGATCCAGGCTAGGATGGCACAAGAGGTAACTGAATTTTCTTTACAGACGGATCATCTCCTGTGGTGCTTCTGGTGGGGCACTCATACATCTGTCGAGCGGCACAGCGTGCAGAGATTCGTCCAGGGGGAAAAAAACTTGGTTTTTCCGGCACACGTGTGATTTGGCGAGGCATCAGTGGCATGCGGTGGCTGCAAGTACTCCCTGAGGTGGTTCGCTTTAGCCGAGCTTATGATGGCCCGCTGGTACTGGTAATTCACGCTGGGGGTAATGATTTGTGCCAAGTTCGGGTAGCTGAGCTTATTTCTCTCATAAAATCCGATATTGCTCGTTTCCCCCCATTTTTTATGGATTTGGTTATAGTTTGGTCAGAGTTGGTGCCCAGGTTGGCGTGGAGGGGTGCCCGCAATGTTGCTGCAGTTGATAGATCCCGCACCCTGCTTAATCAAAGAATCTCGTGTTTTGTGCGTAGCCAGGGCTGGGTGGTGGTTAGGCACCGGCAATTGGAAACGGATACCCCCTTGTTAGCTGATGGGGTTCACCTTAATGAGGTTGGTTTAGATATATTTTTGTCGAGCTTGCGCGATGGCGTAGGGAGAGCCATTTCTCTTCTGGGTGGAGGTCGGAGTTCTGTGTAGGATTACACGAACTCCTAGTGGCGGTTATTGATCCTTTGCCTGTATTCGGCCTAGTATAAAAGGCGACACCACATGCTCACTGCACACAGTGGCCGGCATTCGGGGTAAGATATATATGGTCATATACTTGACAGTTAACGAGATACGTTTTGAAATGGCAAGGATCGGGAATTAAATAAATATATATAAATAAAGCTGTGGCCGACTTTCACCCACTATTCTGTTTCAGTGTGTTTTATTCATAAATTAGCATCAAAGGGCTTATCCCTAGCTGGGGCATAAATGTTAAGTTCCATAGGCTTAAACATCTTCACAGTCATGTAAACACCACTTCTAAACATTAAAGGAGAAGGAAAGTAAAAAAATTATTCCTACTTCATTTGGTTCCTCAATATGCCCCCTCCTGAAACGCTATATTGTAAAGTCCGATGTTGCTGCTGTTTCCGCGCACAATCATCTTGAAGATGCGGCGCTTGGCATAGTTTGGCGCCACCATTTTAAACTTGTCGCGTCATTTCCGCCCTGCGTTTGATCGTCATTGCGCATGCGCTCCCTTCGTGACCCCTTGACGTCACCTGAGACGCATCTGAGACGCATCTGCTTGCCAACACGGAATCAACGTGTAAGCAGGAGCGCTATTGGCTGCTTAGAGAATGGGGCAGGATTAGAGAGGTCAGCGATGACGTCAGCATGGATCACGTGATTAAAACTTCAGCACTGAACACGGAACCTTGAAGTTTAATCTGCGCATGCACAGGGCACTGGAGATCCATTCTGCGCATGCTCATGCCCTATTCTGAGCGATTTCTGGACAGCAGACAGGGTATGTGATTTTATACATGTTTAAACTTATTTTTACATCGATTGCTGCTAAAATATTTATGTCAAAACTAGGGATGCACCGAATCCACTTTTTTGGATTCGGCCGAACCCCCGAATCCTTCACAAAGGATTCGGCCGAATACCGAACCGAATCCGAACCCTAATTTGCATATGCAATTAGGGGTGGGAAGGGGGAAAACATTTTTTACTTCCTTGTTTTCTGACAAAAGGTCACGCAATTTCCCTCCCTGCCCCTAATTTGCATATGCAAATTAGGATTCGGATTCGGTTCGGCCGGACAGAAGGATTCGGCCGAATCCGAATCCTGCTGAAAAAGGCCGAATCCCGGCCGAATCCCGAACCGAATCCTGGATTCGGTGCATCCCTAGTCAAAACTAAGGAGGGAAAGGATACTGGCACAGATACATATTTATCATTGGCAATACTTGGAGCATAATATCGTTTTTGACTTTCCTTCTCCTTTAAGATGTACATGATGTAGAGTGATGCTATAAAGGACTAGACATGTCTTAGATTCAGTGTCTGTCCTCTGGTTGATGTTGAGATGTGCAGTCCTCTGTGCCATCGCTCCTTGGTTCTAGTGCACTTCTTCTCGCCACCCAAGATACACCAGTTCTGCTTTGTAGTCCAAAGTGTATCTCAAACCTCTAGGTCAGTGCTGTCCAAATGGTGGCCTGCCACACCCTCTTATGTGGCCCCCCACATGAAAGTGTGCCTGCTGTGCATACCATGGGATATAAAATATATCACTACAGAGATTAATTGACCCTGCATTGTATACACAATTAAATTCCTGTATAGTTCACAAATGTAATCCCCCTTGCATTGTTCACACTTGTAACACCTCTATTGTACACATCCTAAAGCCCCAGACTGAAACTGCCCACGTAGTTCACCTGTTCACACTCATAAAAACTGCTGAAGGGGCACCTGCTCTGTATCACTGTATGTAGTACATCTTAGAGTGGCCCTGATGGGTCTCCCTGTCTCCTGCTCTGTTCTGCCATCCTTATACTCCCTGTATGTGCCATAATCTGCCTGCCCTGTGCTCCCTGTGTGTGCCATACTCTGTCTTAATCATTTAAGTCAAATAAAAGCACTAACCTTTAAGGAGGTGAAAGAAAAATATATGTCAATGCAAATAATTAGGAAACATTTAGTTTGGCCAGCAGGTGGCACCAACCCTTAAGGTAGGTCTTTAGGGTATAGTCCCTAAAGAGTGTGAAGTCCAAACCGATGGAGTCTATATAGGGAAACGCAAAAGCTAGGAATCCTCTTTTGGCTAACAACATCTAATGGCAGGCCAGACTTCAGATAGGGTTGCCACCTTTTCAATAAAAGACCAGGGCTTGATTGAGGTGGACTGATAATGCAAGAGAGGCAGCGCAGTAATGACAATGGGCGGGGTTGATTTAGAGGAGTTGGAGTGCAAAACAGGGTGGATAAGGGTGGAATAAGAGGGTATTAGAAATTTTCCAGCAACTTCATTGGCAGTAAATTTATAATACCAGCCCTGGGCTTGGCTACTATTTTACCAGCTAGGCCTGTGAAATACTGGCAAGGTAAACCCAGAGTAAACTTCAGAGCCAGACCAACTGAAAGGCTGCACCTTCTTAGGACTATCTAGGACTCGGAGATAGAAGGAGACCCTGGGTGATCGGGTGCCTGAAACATTCAGGTATGTTAGTGGGAACTTTGGGTATTGCAGTGAGGCAGTGTGAGAAGTTTGTACATTGTAGTGCTGTTCACAACAGAGAAGTAGGGAGAATGTTTAGTGGCTGGAGGACCTCTCAACCACTCAGGGCACTTTGTTACAGCATTTATAGCTGGCACTGGGGACTTTGTGAGGAGGTGTATTCAAAATATTATTGAATTAAAGGGGTTGTTCACCTTTGAGATAACGTTTAGTATTATGTCTAGTGACGAGTTCACTAGCCACAAGTGGCTCTTATACAAATCCGTACATCATTTAAAAATGATTTATATGTGCCTGTTATATATTAAAGCTTCCTGGGAAGTAAGGACTGAAAACTCAAGGGCTTGTTGTAACTGCCAAAATGAAAGGTATTAGCCTGATCTTGTTTTTGAACAGCAATGTTGTTCTACAAATCATAGTTCGACAAAGGAGACAAATCTTAAAGTTATATAACTCTCAAGCCTTTCTCTCAAACTCTATGACATTTGCTTGAACTGGAAATACTTAATTTACAGAAAACACAATGAAAGTAGCATTGCTATGGAACCTTATCTAGCTTTACTGTAGATACCTAATTTTTTGTCCTATTTTTTGTGATTGTTTAGGTGAGGTGGGACCGCGCGGCCGCCTGGTCGGACCGCACGGCCTAGGGGAGCCCGTCATTGAGATCCGGCGCTGATCATTTATATGTAAAGCTTCTGGCATATGTGGCATTTGAATTCTTTAATAATTTCTAAGGAAGCTAAGTTTTAATTGTCCCAAGCTGTTAATGTCTGTGGAGTGTTTGGATCAGTAGCTTATACCTACTGTTAAAGGCTTTTCTGGCATCCCTTACACTGGAGGACAGTCCTGAGGTCTAAATTATCACTTGAGGCATCACTCAATACAGTGGAATTATATCGGCATACCAGATATTATCGGTGCGAGAGAAGAGTTGATCTTTGAGTTATTGTGTACTTTTTATTTGCAATGTAATGGCATTACTCTGGCAAAACAACACTGAATGTGAAGATTCTCTTTACAGAATGGGCTTGCTCCCCTTTAAATATTTAATCAAAGTATGCATTTACACAGTTATAGTTCTGTGTTATAGGGTACCTTGACATTTTAAAACAGTCAATCTTTAGCTCTCATCTTTCAAAATTGCCATCTGGGCTGGCTGGTACAATGGTAAAAATTGTTATTTCCACAATTCTGTTTGAAGAGTTGCATTAGTTCTGTGAACTTTCATCTGCAAACTGCTGTGCTAGTGCTTTACACAAGGGCGGCTCAGCATGACTCAGGATATGAATCTACCAATGAGAAAACAGCCACTTTCAGAGAAACTACACTGGGAAGAGAACACACCAAAGATACATACGTCAGTGAGTTTCTCCAGAAACGAAACTTAATAGAGAACTTCCTCTTAGATGAGTTTTTGATAAAGGTTTTAAAATTGATTATCCCTCTCTTTGCCTTCTCTCTAGCAAAATAATTGTATTTGTTGTATGTAATTCTGCAAATGCTGTTATAAACCTACAAGAACAGAGTTCCTGTTTCCCAGCAAGTCACATTAAGGTATTGTGCTTTATTACTTTTTAAAGGCAAAAATACATGTCACAATTATATATATATATATATATATATATATATATATATATATATATATATATATATATATATCAATTAGTATTTATGCATATAATTATGTACAAAAGCTATACAACTGTTACAGTACTTATATGATCATGCTTTTCAAGGGTAGAACTAACGTTCAAGCCTCAGGTGCAGATTTATTGCTTATATTGCTAAGTGGAAATATTACATTTTTGTTCTTTGATACCATATTAAACAGGGTAACTGTTGGTATCCTGTGGCTACAGCTGAAACCTGGCTGGTAAAAATTATATTTAAATTAGATATAAAGAAAAAGCATGAGGTAGAGGAAAGGAAAGGATATTTATTGCTATACTAAAAGTGGAAATATTACATTTTTGTTCTTTGATACCATATTAAACAGGGTATCCGTTGGTATCCTGTGGCTACAGCTGAAACCTGGCTGGTAAAAATGATATTTAAATTAGATATAAATAAGGAAAAAAACATGAGGTAAGGTATTTTTTACCAGAATAGGTGTAAACTCTGCCTGCAGCCGACTAGATGTAATTACCGCTAGCAGCTATTTCCTGCACCCAACTGACGGAGATGCCAGAGATAACACTAGGGTCAATTTCATCAGAGGCAAGTTTATTTATTTCCTGTATTGAGTCAACTCAGCTGCCTGCATGTTTTTAGAATGTGGGAAGAAACAGATGTACTCAGAAAAAAAGCCATACAGGCATTGGAAGAATATCCATGCATATTCTAGATGGGGCCTAACCAGTGCTTTCTAAAGAAAGAGAAAGACCCCCTCTCCTCCGCCTTAATACAGGGCCATACTTTGCTAACCCTTCCAGCTGCTGCTGACCTTGTACACATGATTATAAGTAAGATAGCATAAGCCCATGTTTATAAAAAACAACATTACTACTGGTTTATTTTTATTCTTAAATGTTTTTGTTAGCCATAGTGCTCCACATTATGGAAAGGTTCCTTTTCCAGAAACCCCAGGTTCTAGGCATCCCATACCCATATTTCAACTTACACTGTTTAGAACGAAAGGGTCATTATACCGTCAACTATTCCTGTGAAATTGTGCTTAGTACAGACTACAGTACCTCTCTATACAGGTTTAAAGAAAACAAAGGTTATCCCTTATACAGAGTGTCATTTAGGACTCTTCGTTTTCCGAAGTCGCCAGAAGTTTACTCGTGATGCAACTTTGGGCGACTTTGGAAAATGAAGCACCGCTGGTGATTTTTCATTATAACTGGCGGGAAGGCAGTTCGGGGAAATTGTCGCCCTGAAGAAGAAGCGATTTGTCACTGCGGCAACTAAGCACTTTTTTTCTGGTCAGGCTTTTGGAATAAAAACTTAAACTTTTAGAGATTTATTATACCCCAATGCTGCATAAAGCCCAAATCCAAAAATCCGCCATCTCAAACCTGTCGAGGTCATGTATAAGTCAATGGCAGATGTTTCTATGCAAATTTGAAGATATCGTGGTTTACGTGGATTTAGCCTGATAATTGGAAAAATCTGGGGTTTTCAGGCAGTAAAAAAAAAAAAAAGGTGCGATTCGGCTTTCACTCTATTTATTATTGCTTTTTTTCTGGATCCAAATTTTGCAAGTTATGTTAATGAAAAATAAGGCAAAATCGTGGATAAAATCGTGAATGGGAGTTTGGTCGAGCTTTTTTTTATTAGAAAAATTTTATAAAAACTGATTTTTGTACATAATCCCCTTAAATACACAATATTTCTTTTGTATATACATGCTTTGTTTTATGACCATTGAAGGAAAAATATTCTTATTATTCTATTATTAAATATTCTATCTAAAATCATCTCCTATGATATAAAAATACAGTGAAGTCCAAATTTTACATGCCCTGATTTTATGTTTTCCCCCATTTTGCATTTTTTTGGGGCTCCCACAAATCAGGTTTCCTGATTTTTCATTTTCCAACATTTTTATAGTCTAAAAATATGCACAACATGTTTTAATTTACAGGAGAAAATAAATATTTCTACATACAATTTCACTCTCTTTCTGTTACAGAAACAATAGTATACAGTACCTCATTCTGGTGGCCTTTTTTAAGTTTTGGTATAAAAACTGAATTAAAGAAAGCTTGTGTAATCCATCAATGTCACAGCCTTCTCTGAGCATGTTCCAAAAAAGTAGCCCTGGTACTCCAGCTCAAAAGAAGAAGAAAAAGAGGTTCTCTGATAAAGAAGACCATGTACTTGTAGATGAAATAATGAATCATGCCTCAGAACTATTCGGTAAAAATGCACGCATTGCCTTGGGGAAATGTACTATTTGGGATAGTGTAGCAAAAGTTGTCAATGAGGTGAGTGAGACAAATCGCACAGTGCAAGACTGTAAGAAGAGATGGAATGACTACAAAAGAAAAATTAAACGTACTATTGATGAAGTAAAGAAGTTTCCTGAAACTGGAAATACCGAGCCTCTGGAAAACTTTTTGTCTAAAAGACAGATGCGTGTTGTTGATTATTTCCAAATGGATTTAGAGGAGAAAAATACAATCCAACATCTTTCTGACCATTCTTCAGTGGAAGAAGGTAAAAACACAAACGTAATTTCATTCATCATTCTTTCATATTCACCTGTGTAACATAGTGAATATGGTCCACTCAATTGGAGTGCATAGGGTGGCATAAAGCAATGTTTGATGTAGGTAAAATATTTCTGGGTGGTAACACATTTTATTTATTACACTGTATGTAATTGAGTTCCTGGATGCCATATAGGAAAATATAGCATATAAAATATAGCAAATAATGTTAACTAGCAGGCATTTGGAAGCAAATGTATTTTTGATTAGAAAATGGTACTTAATATTTGTTTCCTTATCTTCTCTAAACTTATTTTGCTTTAAAATCTAAAGGTAATAATGCACTTTTTCAGAAGCAAACAAGCTCTTCTCCAGTAGAGCAAAGGACTCCTTGGGTCATCATACTGTTGCATATTATTTGTACGATAGTTATAGGATAAAGGATTCAGCACTCTCTCTGTTGGGACAGAAAGGGCAGCTCACAATCCACCTAGGAAATAGCATTAGGCTACAGAATAACCTTGTTTACAAGTGAGATGTAGACAAGTGAGATGATAACAGCAGTGGCTTTCTATTCTAAGACAGCTGGTAATGCTATAGATGACTGCTAGTGGTTTCCTGTATCTAGATCTAGTGGGGAGATATAATCTCTCCACTGATTGCTATATCTGAGTCTCTTTACTTTTTCTATAACCATATTAATCATAGTATTTGTTTTCTGAGGCTCGACAATAAAGAAATTAGCCTGTTATTAGTTTTAATAAGAATTATCTGTTAACAGGCATTTTTGGGCCCAAAGCACACTAATATTCCTCAGCCAGGTTCAGTCATTTCTATGGTGGAAACTACCCCTGTGAGTCATAAACCTTAAGCACACCTCTGTGCAATATTACTCTCATTATATCCATTGCTAGTCCTCACTGGTCATGGTGTGTCAGCTGTGGAATTTATTGCAGGAGGAGTCATATAGCCATAGACTGCAGAATCATTAATCCACCTGTAGGTGATCTACAAAATGTTTTTAACCTATTATATTATGAACAATTGCAGCCTGCTGCAAAACATGTGGTTTGGATATTTGGTACAAATACATTTAAGATACACATAAGCTTTCTTAATATTGCTACTTTTATCTGCTTTAATTTTAGTGCCTTTGCATATTTATTCCTCAGAAGATTCAGATGAAGATTTTGTTGATGATTCCAAGAAGGGGATGGCTTTCTTCTTAAACCAGAGAAAGGAGCATAATCCTCAGGATACGTCTATTTCACAGTCTTCAAAGCAGACATCTGAGTACAAAACCCCTGATGCACACGGGGAGGAGCCGGCACCTACCCCTGTTGTACCTCCAATGGAGCTTGCCAAGTTAGATGTTAAATTAGATCAGTTAATGTCAAAACAGACTGAAACTTATGAATTCCTCCAAAGTATGCAAAATGATATTAGAGCTTCACAAGAAATGCAAAGAAAAATGAATCGACTTATGAAAACCAACTTCTTAGAGCTGCAGAAGTCCATTATTTCCATTCAGAACATTGCAAGAGACAGAGAAAACCAGCTGGATCTCTCATTAAAAAGCATCCATACTAAATTAGATGAGATGACCAACACTCTCCGTGAGAAGAAACTGAGAGACCTGATGGCCAGTGATGACTCTGATGAAGAATGGAACTCAGTGCAGGATGTAAAAGTTTCTCTTCTAGATAAACAAGAAAAGGTACAGCTTAAACAAAAAAGAAAAGCACCTCAGACCACAACATTTTCTCCTGTAGCTAAAAAGTTAAACAAATAAAAAAAGCTGTCTGATCATTTCAGTTAGTTACAATTGTTAATCAGTGCATAAATACTTGACAAAACACTTTGGGGCAAATTCACTAACCTACGGAGTTGCGCTATCGCAGGCTTTGCCACACTTCGCCAGGCGAAGTTTCGCCATGGTGCCGCTATTTCACTAAAATCCAAAAGTTGCGCTCAGGGAGGCGAACGGTAGCGAAGTTGCACTAGCGTTAATTCATCAAGGAAAGCGAAGTTACGCTAGTGATGCCTAATTTGCATACGGTGTCAAGTTAAAGTACAATGGACGTATATGTAGCAGCAAATACATTACACTACACAAACCTGGGAAAGCTTCATAAAATAAAATAGAGTTGTTATACTGCCCTACACATGTGGCCACTGTATAGTTTAGGTGCCATGTGTTAGGAAATGTAGGGGGGAAGGAGGGTACCCCCAAAAAAATGTACGATCTTTTTCAGCCTATCACCCTTAAAAAAGGAAAAGACGTCAGCATTTTTTGGGACTTAGAAAAAATGTAAACTTTTTTTTGAAGCAATCCCTATCTACTCTATTGCACTTCATCTGGTCTGACGTGATGAAGGCAAGTCTGGCGCAAGAGGTAACGTTCAGTAAAATGTGCAAGTTAGTGAATTAGCGTAGTTACATCCCATCGCCATAGCGCAACTTCGCCTGGTGTAAGGGTGTGAAGTAGCGCTAGAGTAGGTCCACTTCGCTAGCGAATTTATGCCAGCACCCGTTAGTAAATCGGCGAAGTAACGTAATGACATCACGCTGGCGAATTTGCGCTAGCGTTAGCCGCTTCGCTCTTTAGTGAATTTGCCCCATAATGAGCTGAAGCCAAATGTGCAATACGCAAAAACATAACATAAATCACCATGCTTTTTTTTTTTTTACTTGTAATTTAGCAGTATTCCAGCCTCATTGTGGGTGCCTGCTAAGTAGCATAGCAAATCTATGTGCAAGTTGTCATACAAGGTTTACTTAGTTGATTTTTACACAGATAAGGTATTAGCACCATGGGTGATATCTGGACAGATGGAGGTATTTGTTCATTTAGGGAACTACAAAAAACAAAAGGCCTACGCTAGTGGCTCCAATATATAAGAATAAAACAAACTACTTTTCTCTCTTAGAAGGCCCTCCAAGGGTCTTCTAACCATACTATATGCATTGCTACTACAGGAAAGTAGGACTGCCTTGTAAATTAGAACAGGCGGAAGCCTCCAACAATAGGTTGTAATGCTTGCAAACTATGTTACCATTAACTGAATACTATGTACACATTGCACTTCTGTAAACTGTATATGCTCTCTTTTATATGCTCTCTGTTACCTTTTATACCACATAATGTTTTGTACATTCAACTTGGCTGTCATTTTCAATTTATGCCAAATAAACACTACCTGATTAAAAAACAAATGTGCACGTATGATGTCACTACCGTTGTGTGCAGTATTAATAGCTTAATTGTGATTCATTTGGCACAACTCAATTGAGTGTGTAGGCACAACACACTAAGGGAACTCTGGAAGTAACATTTTCTTGAGGCGGCTGTTAATTTCAACGTTGCAATCATGGACCCTATATTTTACACATATGCTGAACCAGCATATTGTCACTTGCCAAATGGTGGAAAGCATGGGCATAGGTGCAAGTAGCCTCATTCATATGTGTGTATTTTAGAGCTTTGTATTTTCTCTAGTATTCGTTGATGACCCTGAAAAGCTGACGCCCTAGGCACAAGCCCTTGGGTGCCTATATATAAATATAGCCCTGTTTACAGGCTAATTTTGTTTAGCTTGGTTTTAATTGGGCATATTCTGTAATAACATGCTCATGCAACATGACACCAGCAAAAAAATAGTTATCAGTCAGAACTCTGTAAAATCTAGTGTTGAGAAATGAGAACCTATGGTTAATTCAAACTTAAAGATTGTTAGTATACCTCTGTAAGGCAATTCATATTTTCTGTAAATACATTCATTTGAACCAAATGCATGGATTAACAGAGAAAACAATACCAAGCTTACTGTCATGTCATGTATCCAGTTCAGTGCTATGCAAATAGCTGCACCTCAATCAGGGAGGGGGCCCTTGTGTGGCCCCTACATGAAAGTCTGCCTTACTTTGTGTAAACTTTAAAATGTATCAGTACTGAGACTAACTGGCCCCTTTGTTGTTTAACCTCAGATTCAGACAGTAAACTCCTGCACTGTTCATGGGATTGTTCACACCCCTAAAGCCCTGTACTGTTCACTCCTTAGAGCCAGACTGAAAGTGCCCACATTATTCACCTGTTCACATATCAAACTGCTGGAGGGGCCTCAGCATTGTGTCACTGTATGTAGCATAGTATGAACTGTTCATCTTCGAGTTGTCCTGACAGTTTTCTTTGTCTCCTGCTGTATTCTGCCTTCCCTATGCTGCTTGTGTCTGCCATACTCTGCCTGCCCTATGCTCACTGTGTGTGCCATACTCTGCCTTCCCTATGCTGCTTGTGTCTGCCATACTCTGCATGCCCTATGCTCCCTGTGTGTGTCAAACGCTACCTGCCCTATGCTCCGTGTGTGCCATACTCTGCCTGCCCTATGCTCCCTGTGTGTGTCATACTCTGTCTGCCCTATGTTCCCTGTGTGCCATACTCTGCCTGCCCTATTCTCCCTGTGTGTGCCATACTCTGTCTACCCTATGCTCCCTGTGTGTGCCATACTCTGCCTGCCCTATGCTCCCTGTGTGTGCCATACTCTGCCTGCCCTATGCTCCCTGTGTGTGCCATACTCTGCCTGCCCTATGCTCCCTGTGTGTGCCATACTCTGCCTGCCCTATGCTCCCTGTGTGTGCCATTCTCTGCCTGCCCTATGCATTCTGTGTGTGCCATACTCTTCCTTCCCTGTGCTCTCTGTGTGTGCCATACTCTGCCTGCCCTATGCTTCCCATGTGTGCCATACTCTGCCTGCCCTATGCTCCGTGTGTGCCATACTCTGCCTGCCTTATGCTCCCCGTGTATGCCATAATCTGCCTGCCCTATGCTACGTGTGTGTGCCATACTATGCCTGCCCTATGCTCCCTGTCAGGACTACTCCTGCCATGAGGCAAGATGAGAACCTTGCCTCAGGCAGCAGTGAACGGCCAGTTACTCTGCCTGCCCTATGCAGGAGCCTGGTAGGGTTTGTTCTGGGGGGTTTATTAGCATTTGGAAATTGTTGTTAGGGGCCCCTAAAGTGTTTAACAATGTGTTGGGGGGGGGGTGATGTGTTAATTCACATAAATGATCATAAACTTTGGTTTTATCATGCCATTCCTTTGATACATACACTGTAAAGTGTAACCTTTTCCTGTCATTCCGAATTAATGCGCAGATATAAAAATGCTTAATTGCCCGTCGAGTTTACCTTACAATCGCCGACGGGGGGGGGGGGGGGGCGCATCGCTAGCGCAGAGATAGAAAAGGTGCTCACCTTGCCTCGTGGCAGAAAACGCCCCTGATGATTCCAAAGAAAGGTGCCATTGGTGCTCATTTGTAGAGAGTTTGTCACTGGCATAATTATTAAAGGGGTTGTTCACCTTTGAGTTAACTTTCAGTATGATGTAGAGAGTGACATTCTAAGGCAATTTGCAAATTGCTTTTCATTGTTTATTATTTGTGGCTTTTGAGTTATTTAACAGCTCTCCAGTTTGCAATTTCAATAATCTGGTTGCTAGGGTCCAACCCTAGCAACCATACATTGATTTGAATAAAATACAGGAATATGAATAGGAGAGGTTTTGAATATAAAGATGAGTAATAAAAAGCAGCAATAACAATACATTTGTAGCCTTACAGAGCATTTGTTTTTAAGATGGGGTCAGTGACCCACATTTGAAAGCTGGAAAAAATCAGAAGAATAAAGCAATTTGTTTCAAAACAATAAAAAATAAATAATGACAACCAATTGAAAAGTTGCTTAGAATAGGCCATTTTATAAAATACTAAAATTTAACTGAAAGGTGAACCACCCCTTTAAGGGGTAAAAGTAAATGTTCACTCTTTGGTAAGTAAGCACCTAATAATCTAGTGAAAAGAGAAATATCTAACAAACTGTAGCAAATTCCGTTTACACACTCTGATAACTATATTCCGCTGGGTGAAAGTTCATGTTCAGGCCAAAATCCTAACCAGATGCCATGCCTGTCAGTGCTGTTGGGACATTGGTGGGCCCAGACTACCTTCCCTTCTCTTACTTTCTGTTCTGCTTCCACTTACCACTATTACATGGGTTCTCTCCTTTCTATTCCTTCTGTGCTTTCTGTCTAACCCTTTTGGCCCAACTCCATCCCCCCACCCTTCCCATTTCCAGTGCGTATGACTCACATGCTCAATGTGCCCTGGGAAGCTGCTGAGAATCTAAGCTTAGGGGTTGTTGGAAATAAAGTAGAAGAATATGAGATCAATCTATCATAGAAGCTGATGCTACAGGGCTGAATTTAAATTGTTATGCAGAATATACTAATTCATGAGCTGCAATGTAATATGAATCTGAATAAGTTACTATTTGGCCTTGTGTTGACACTTTATTGTTTGTTATATTATTTATTTGTGAGTTTATACTGTGAGTTGGTCCCTAAGGTCAGTAAGTGACAGCAGCCCAGAGCATGTGCACTGAATCAGCAGAAAAGAAAATGGGGACCTATTAGACGCACTGCTAAATGGCTTTGTTTGTCTTTGGCTGGTAAAGACGCCCAAAACAAAATGTATAGCCCTTCTAGCCTACTTCGTTATTTACACTTTAGTTCTCCTTTAAACTGACTGAAAGCATTTCTTCTCTTGTGGAGGCGTGGGCGTGGCCATGCGTAGCACATTAGAAAACCAGGAAGCGGCACAAGAAGTAGTTGATAATAGAGTGAACTAAAGCGGAATGTTGCTCTAAAGTGTGTTCTTGCCAGTTTGATTTTTATGGTAATGTTTTTTTTTAAAGCAAGAAAAGATCATGCAGTGCGTTAATGATCAACCAGCCACTGACCAGGCTGGGTACTCTGCAAAGTCTGAACATTATGTCAGCTGCTAATATGTGTGCTGTGCCACAAGCTGAAGAAAACAATCACATACAGATCAGAGCTGCTCTGCTAGTTGTCCCAGTGGACAGTGGAGTAAATACAGATTTAAAAAAGAGTGATTTTTTTTCTAATTCCCTGTAAACTAAATGGGAAGGATATGTACATTTTCAATCTATAATGTTTAAATATTTTAATTTTTAAACAAACACACATATATATATATATATATATCTATATATATATATATATATATATATATATATATATATATATATATATATATATAAACCAAAAAATACAACTGATTATTCTTTTTCCCACTCAGATCCCCACCAACCATTCTTTCATAATGAAGAGGCAAATGAAGCTAACAGAACTCTTTAAAGCTGCAGTTCCAGATAAAGGTATTTTTATTTTGTGTTGCTTTTATTTTATATAATATATATCATTTTTTATAATATATTGTATATATCCCTTGATATATTTCTCCACAATGTCCTCCTTAACTCATTCTGATCATTTTCCTTTAATAACAGAAAAAAGGGTTTCTCTGCTACAAACTAATGCCAATGAACCATCAGATCAACGCATGGACAAAGGTGACAGTTGCAAAGCAACCCCAAAAAGGAGGAAAAAGAGGTTCTCAGACAGGGAAGACCATGCTCTTGTAGATGAAATCATGGCTCATCATGGGGAGCTATTTGGAAAAACTACAAGCAATGTGTTGGGAAAAGCTTTAATCTGGGATGGGGTGGCCAACAAGGTCAATGACGCTGGTGAGACAAAGCGTTCAGTGATGGAATGCAAAAAGAGATGGAGTGACTACAAAAGGAAAGTTAAACGCACCATTACTCGTTGCAAGACGAATGCTTCTTTGACTGGTATTTTGGAACCTCTAGAAAGCTTTTTATCAGGGAGACAGATGCTCATTGCCCATGTCTTCCATTTGGATTCAGATGATGAAAACGAGAGCCAGAACTTTTCTGACCCGTCATCTTTAGATGAAGGTAAAGCCACAAACTGTTAATTTACTTTTTTTTGTCCCTTCTTCTAACCTTCTCTGCTTTCCTTCTCTCATATAAACTTTTTTTTATGTGCCTCACTCAATGGACTGAGCTGGTTCATTGTAAAGGACCAGTAACATCAAAAAAATTTATTTTTTTAAAGTAATAAAAATACAACGCAATCTTGCCCTGCACTAGTAAAACTGCTGTGTTTGCTTCAGAAACACTACTATTGTTTATATAAATAAGCTGCTGTATAGCAATGGGGGCAGCTATCCAAAGGAGAAAATGCTCCGGTTACACAGCAGGTAAGCTCTGTAGAACATAATGGTATCTGTTATCCACTATTTAACCTTTGTCATATAGCCTTTTTTAATTTCCACCATTGCTGTTTATATGAACTATAGTAGTGTTTCTGAAGCAAACAGATCAGTTTTACCAGTGCAGGGCAACACTACATGATCAGTTTCATTACTTTAAAACACTCATTTTTTTGTGGTACTGTTTCTTTAACAGCAAATGCATTTGCTTAATGTGGACTGCTGTGGATTATTACTAATTTGCCATGCTTTGTGTATAAGTTCTAGTTTTTCTTATTCTTCAAGCATTGTATTTATGTCAACTCTGCCTTTAAAACTGAAACCATAAAATCACGTGAAGAACTACTTTATTAATAATAGTGACGGAGAAAAGTATTTTCTTTAGCACTTGGTCAAAGAAGCCAGTGACTATAGAGGAAGCAGATCCCATGGTCAGTGGGGGGCCGTGACCATGGAGTCTGCTTCCGCTATAGCTGTACTGCATCTTGCAAGCAGGAAGGGAGAACACAGGTGGGCGGAAGTTTCCTGCAGGAGGCAATATAGGGACTGCTGAAGCTATTTTTGCAGGGGGGGGGGGTACTGGCCTGGCACACACTAGTCTCGCCACTGGGGGACCAAAGGACAGATGCAAGAGGAAGGAGGTGTTGATTTTACACTTCTTGGTTGTGATTTGCCCTTTAGGGCTAGGAATTGGTATCATTAGATAGGTACATAATGAATATAGGAATGTCTTTATTTTAGCTGTTCACAGGCCCGGATTTGCGGCAAGGCCGCATAGGTCCGGGCCTAGGGCGGCAAAAAAATAGGGGCGGCATGCAGCCCAGCTGCATTATGGGGACGTGTGCGTCTCCATTCAATTACAACTTAAAGTTGTTTCTTTTTCAATTGAAACTTTCGAAGAATTTATAGCAACACAACAGAGACACATGCATTTTTAAAGGCTCCACTGCCAAAACAAATTACATGTATCTCACTCATCTCTAGTAATAAATTTAGATATTTGCATGGTAGTATAGAAACCACTACAGACTTTAGCAAACATCAGTAACCAGCCACTCAGTATAGGGGTTTACTTGTATTGCAACTTTTTTTTTTTTTTTTTTAAATAATCTTGTTATTTTAAACCATACTGTATGATCTTAGGTCCAATCACCACTAAGGGAAAATCAGATTTAACCACTGACCCAGGTTCACTGCCTGTATAGGGTTATTAGTTGTCCCACATGAGACTGTAGTTTTGTGTTGCGATCTGACTGAAGCCGAAGTGGCCAAACTGTAAAAATATTGACAATCTGGCCAATGGATATCCTGAAAGTTCATACTAAATAACAGTAGCATTAAACATTGAACTATGGGGCTTGATACCTTACTTGTTTAAATTAAAAGTTAGATAAGTTTGGTAGATGTAACACTAAGCTAGTAGTCCATACACAAACCATGTGCTGGGATGATGACTCTACAGTGATTACATAAAAAAAAAGAAAAAAGAGAGTGTATCTCTTCCCACTGTGTTCCCTAAAGTAGGCAAATATTGCCTGGGGAGTACTAACCCCACTAACCACTAATTCTCCTCAATGGGGCTTTGAACTGCTCTTACTCACTGCCTCAATGATCTGCCTTACACCCCTGGGTTGTACTATAACAGGGTCTAACACTCACTAGTATCTGTTTACAGATATCAGCCTCTGGGTTCTCAGCACTCCCACCTGCTACTCGAGTACCAAGACCCTAGCACATGGCACTGCCTTCCCTTTTATCAACTAGATAGTAGGACGCCTCATAATATACTGAAACAAACTGGAAAGTACCTCCGTTCTACACGGCATGTCATTCCTATGTAACTAATAATTTCATGACCCAACATAAATATGGAGTACAATCCCAATGACATAGAACAAAGCAATCCCAAGGCTGTTGACAGTAAGGCCTTACTTCAGCAAAATCATTTCTATCTTAATTGTTTGCGGGGCATTTAATGCCCAATAATTGTATTTTTTAAAATAACATAAATAACATTTTGTTTTGTAGCACCAGCATATGGTCACGGGTGTCAATATTCTTCTAAAGGTTCCAGTATTGATTTCAATGAAAATCCTACAAAGGAAGTGGATCTACTCTCAGTCTCAAGTCTGAACAGTGATACCCAAGATAATCTTCTTTCATCACAGGTCTGTGACGTAGGTCATTCCTCTAAAACATGGCAGCAGCATATTGATGTTGCCCTCAGAGAGTCTCCTGCATTTACATATGAAACATCTTCACTGGAGCTTGCAAATGTAGGACTGAAGTTGGAGAGCATAATTACACAACAAATAAAAACAAATTACCTTTTACAGTGTATACAAAATGATGTGTGTATATTACTTAGCCTGCAAAGGAAAATGCATCAGCTTTTGAAAAACAACTTCATAGAGCTGCAAAAGTCTATCATGTCCACCGGGAAATTGTCAAAAGACCGGGAAAATTATATGGAACTATCACTACGAAGAATACATAGAAAACTGGAGGAGATGAGCAGCATTCTCCATGAAAGCAAATTGCAAGGTATGATGACCGGTGAGGAGACTTGTTAAGAATGTCACACTGTTCAAGAAATAACATGATTTTTTCCTTAACAGAGCATTAAGTTACTGGTCCTCTATTGATACAATTTAAAGTATTTACTCATATACATGTTCTAGGCTAGTACTGACTCAATCGACATTACATGTTTATCCTGGTTCAATGGCACACAGGACAATGTGTGGCACTTTGTTAACACAGTATTTTCTAGCTCTATGGGAAGTAGACAAAATACTAGAAATTGGCAACATTAAAAGTAAAAAAGAATTGCCACTATGTGCCAAGTTCTGGCTAGTGACAGGCACATATTAACATGAAAACAGTCACTGTCGCAGGACCCAGCAAACAGCAGTCATTCCTATTCACTTTGAATGACAGGGAGCTTTCTAACATTTTGTTCCACTTCCAGAAGGTGAGAAAATGGTAGGGTGACAAAGACATGGTTGCTTACCTGTCCAGTTGAAATGTATTCTCTGCAAACAATCATATACATTATATAATATAATAATAAAGGAAAACTAAAGCCCAACAAAGGATTAGGCTGGAAATTGTGCACTGGATTATACCTGCTTGTTAGGATATACACAGTGATTTATTTTGTCTGCCTGTATATGTGGTATAAAATTCCCCCCCTTTCTCTATTGCTGGCCAGCAAACCTCTTTTTCTTCCCATTTATTCTGGTTTTTGCACAGGATTCACAGTCAGTAGCCACATCTGATTGTATTTTTGGCTAAAAGAAACAATTTAATTCTGGCTACCATTTTTACCATCTTTCTACCCAAATGGCCTGCTAATGGTATAGAATGAGCTATTTTCATAATTGGCTCTCTGTACTCTGAAGGTACCACTAATTTCCATAATTGTTCTTCTAAAAGAAAAACTTTGCACAGCTCCAGTTTTGACTAATCCAAACTTCTCACTACCATTTCAAGTGCAGGTTGATGCATCAGAGAGGTACCTGGCTTTATAATCTTACAAGTTTACAATACATTACAAACTAGGTAGTCAGCATAAAAATGCTGATAACCTATCTAGGTTTGGTGCTGAAGTCCAGGAGTATGTTATGATGGTATGTTAGGATATGCACAGTAATTTATTTTGTCTGCCTGTATATGTGGTATAAATGTTTATCCCCTTTCTCTATTGCTGGCCAGCAAACCTCTTTTTCTTCCCATTTTCTTCCTATGCAAAGTAATGAACTATGCTCTCCACATTTTACCCAGCATTACAAGAATCATAAATATTACTTACCATGTTCCCATTTGGTATAATGTGAGCAAAACCTTAGCACTGGGTGTTTGCAGGATGCATGCACTGAGCATAATTACTAATTGGTAAAGCAGGTAAACAAAATGTGTTTTTCTCACGAGGAAACTTCGGAATACGAAGCGCCGCGTGTGCCATGCCGCAGGCGACTTTTCATTATAGCCGGCGCAAGACAGAGGGAAAGTGTTTAGGGAGATTGGTCGCTGCAAAGACGAGGCAATTAGTCGCCAGGCGACTAAATCTCCCCGAATCGCCCAGTGTGCCCCTACCCTTATATGCTGACGGTGTGGTTTTGCCTGTGTTTTGCCAAAGGTTTAGCAGCCATATAGGTCCTTAACTTGCTAAGCCATCTTTTTGTGCTTTGTGGTCTGGGCTGCTGTTGAGAATTTAAATTTACACCAGGCATTTTCTCCACTGGCAGAAATCGCCAATCCACTCCTACCTGCCACATGGTCAATGCACACTTAAAGGAAATACCTGCCAGCCAATGTACAAACATGAAGCGGATTACTGCTGGAAATTCTAATGTGTATTTTTGGTCAGTTAGGAGCAGATTGGTGTATTCTCCATTGACATTAGCCTTAGAGCAGGGGTGCCTAAATGGTAGATCAGGATCTACTAGTAGACTTTTAGCTGGTGATCAGTAGATCTCAAGACACTGTTCACAAGCAGCTTGCCTAAATCACCCTCCTATTTCATGCTTCTCATTGAGATAACTATTATGTTAAGGTCACATAGAAAATAGTTATTTGTTAAATATACAAATATACATATTCCCATTAATCAGTAGTTAAGTACCGGTAATATTTTCCATAGAATATAATGCTAACAATGCTTTTATGGATATAGATTATAATGGGACAACATCATTAAAAGTAGACCTTGCATTAGTAAAGTATGGGCACTCCTGCCTTAGAGATTTGTTGAGGTTACATCTACCAAAGAATCGGGTGCTTCAGTGCCGATAACTGATCAATGGTGAAGCAGATTGTATTGGTTTCTATGTTGACATTAAAGTAATCAGCCTTGTAACATGTGGGTGTTAGAATTTTTAGTGGTGTAAAAGTTGCTATATTACACTTTTAATATAAAATATATCTGCTGCAGGGCTAGTAAGTATATCAGCAGCACATTAAGCACTACATTTTAGATTAAGTTTAGAGTAATTTGAAAGAGCCATATATTGTGGACTACTAGTGACATGTGGGTGAGGAAAAACAATCAGCAAAACCTTAAAGCACAACCAACCCTAATCTACAAAATGGTCACTGGAGGGCAGCAGTTTGCTGGGCTGACAACAAGTGAATCTGGCCAGACACTGTAAGATCTGCTTGATAGGAAACTTGCCAATACACCCACCTTGAGGTTGGCGATATTGGGCTGACTGGATCACAGAGATGGGACTACAGACTACAAGACTGTCCTTGCCCCTACAAGACTTTGAAACCTGCCTGATCATCACCTGGCCAATTTATGGCCAGACATCAATCGCATGGGCCTCTCCAAGGGCCCCATTCACAGGCAGATAAGCTGCCAAATTTGGTCTGAAAGTGAAATTCCAGATGACATCATTTTGCTAATACTTGCCCAGATGCTCGCCTTCACATTTAGTTCAGAGTTGTGATCACTATCAAGCAGCCACTGCTAGCCAAGGAAAGATAAATTGCATGTGGTATTGTGTTGTATAAGAGTATAACCCTCATATGTAATAAAAGGCACTAAGTGGCTAAGGCCTAGGAGCAGTAACCCAGAGCAACCAATAAGATGTTTTCGTTTAGACGTGTGACCAGTAAATGCTACCTACTGACCGGTTGCCGAGTTACTGCTCCTGGACAAAATTAGTGCCTTTTATTACATAAACCTTTAAAAGCACTTTCTCAGTTCAACCCAAACCCACCAAGGTCACCCAGATTCCAGCCTTAATCTACCTGCGGGTTTTGCGTCAGCCCATACATCACTAAGGATAACATCTAAAATAATTGTTTCTTATGGGGGAATTTTAATGAAGGGGGGCTGTTTATATATGGAAAAATATAATTATTTTAATGCGATGACACAGTTATTGAAAATAAACCAGAAGTGATGAATGGGGAAGCCAACAAGGTCCTGTATTTGTTTTCACCCAAAGATTACACAGAAAAAAAATGTGGGCTTTAAAGGGAATGTCAATTTTTTGCCCAATATAAAAAAAAAGTAAATAAATAAAAAACATAATCGAAAGCAACTTTGCAATATAAGTTCATTACAGTTTTTCTATGGGTTTCAAGTTATTTGTATATTTTATGCTATTAAAAGCAGTGCTTGGCTGTCCTGATGGCTTAGCAAATGCTGATTTTAATAGTAATTGTTTTTACAAATAACTTTAAAAGCACTGAAAATTGTTAAAAAATGTATAATGGAAAGTTGCTTAGAATTGCGTTTTCTTTTATTTTGGGGTTGACTTGGGGCATGGCACAAAACATTGAAAAGCTTGAGGGGCCTTATGAATGATGTGATAATTTATTAGGTATATCACATACAGAAGCTTCTTTATTAAAAGATGAAAGAGCTCACCAGAGGTAAATTTCACTGATCTACGGTATATTCACTTATATTTTGTAGGGTCATATACTTTATATCATAGTGAAATTATTCACAACTTAATTAACATTACTATGCCCCTAAAAAAATCCCATAAAAAGTGAAAAGAAAGTGCTTAAATTTCCCTCCGGAACTGTGGTACTGCGTGGAACTACTTTACTTTTTGATATATCTGCCCCAAAGAATCCATTCAGAATTATGATCAAACTATAATGTATAGATTTTTTTTTATTTCTAGAGACACAAATCTGGTCATTCCTTTTGCACATGGTATAATTGTCCTCAACTGGAAAACATTTTGTTGCATATAGATATTTAAAGGTTACCAATAACAGACTGGCTTTTGATACATAGAAAATAAAGTCTATTTAATTTGTACTAACTTTACTTGTTGAGCAAGTGCTCATTGATCAAATTAAATCATTCCCCAACAATAAATGATCAGCACGGACGAGCCTCACCAAACTAATATTGCAATACATGCTTTTATATAATGGGCAATTCATAATATTATGTGTCCAAGTATCCTTGCACTGCATTCAGTTGATTCATCCTCGTGTCAAATGAATCTTTTTTAAACTGGGAAGTTGAGTCCAAGCCAGGATCAGAACCATGAAGAAAAGTCCTTGAGCTGAAAATATGTTAATGTGCTCCTTTCTGTACAATCTGAGCAAACCGATTGGTGATGGACAAGGTTGTATCTATGAATCGGTCTACACAGCTAACCAAGCAGCTCTCAGTCCGCGAATCCAGCTTGTTTCCGGGTCTGTCAATGCATTTGTCCCAGCACACATCCATAAAATTATGAACCTGGAGAAGAGCATGCAAGAAATCAAATTCAACATGAAATTTAATCAGTTATGTGGAAATGATTGTGTGTTTCATCTGTAAAACTCAAAAAAAGCAGACAGAAAATGAAAAAAAAAAAAAAAAGTTTTTTTCAGCCCTGGCCATCTCTACAGGTATTTCATCTTAAGCACACCACTTGCTTGTATACTACGGATACATTCACATCCCAAGCTGATTCTTAGCTACAATATATTCAATATAGGAAAGAAACACAGCAATGTATGCAGGCAAATCTCTCTTTATAAAATGTATTGCAGCAGAAATGCAGTACAAGTGCAAAGTTTCTTCTGCAATTAACGTTTAAAATAGGTATGGCCGAACCCCGCTAATCAGGGTTTGCGTGAATCCCAAAACCTTCTCTAACCAGTGTCAGACTGGCCCACAGGGATACCAGGAAAACTCCCGGTGGGCCTAGGTGTCAGTGGGTCCTCCTGCTTCTAAACATTTGGCTTATTTCATGGCCATTCCCTATTTCTATGAGAATAAAGAGGCTAAATAGATGGAATTATATGTTATAGTATGGAAAGAAAAGAGAATAGGAGAATAGAGGTTGACTAAGTAAAGGAAGAAAATAATACTTAGAGTGGGCCCCTGGTCTAAAGGTGTTTGGGTGGGCCCCTGGTCTAAGGGTTTTTGGTGGCCCCTGGTGTCCCAGTCTGACACTGCCTCTAACAGATTTGGGCGATTACCAAACTGAATCCTTTTCACACCTGCAAATTGACAGCACACGGGTGAAAACAGCTAGTGAGCGTGCACAAAATTTACAAACCACACATGCGTGGCAAAATGTTCACTTCTTTGTTTGTTTAGATTTGGTTTAGCCAGGCTCGTGGATTAATCTGAATCCTGGATTCTGTGCATCCCTAGTTTTAAAGGAACAGTTCAGTGTGAAAATAAAAACTGGGTAAATAGATAGGCTGTGCAAAATAAAAAAAAGTATCCAATATAGTTAGTTAGCCAAAAATGTAATGTATAAAGGCTGGAATGACTGGATGTCTAACATACAGAACACAACTTCCTGCTTTTCAGCTCTCTAACTCTGCGTCAGTCAGCGACATTAAGGGGGGGGGCCACATGGGACATCTGTTCAGTGAGTATGCAATTGATCCTCAGCATTCAGCTCAGATTCAAAAGCAACACTTATGACCCATGTGCCCCTCCTCTCAAGTGACATATTGGTTGCTGCCTGGTAACCAATCAGCGGAAACCAAGAGAGCTGCAAATCTGCTCTGCTGCAGGCAACTAGTCTCTTACAAATGCTTTGCCATTGGCAATAATGTAAATCACCGGAGGGAAAAAAAAACCCATACGTATCAATAAATTTTTCCAACTTTAGAAAACAAAGCAGTACCTATGTTTTTTTCCCACTGCTGATTAAACTGTCAGTGAGAAAGCATTTTCGGAGACTTATTGTAGTGCAGATTTAAGAGCAGGCGACAAATTTTATCGTAAGCCATCGCCCTAAATACATTGAGAAACGTTAACTGGCTCCTGATTGTATTGTTCATACATTGCCCACCTATAACTGTTCCTAATACTGCCAAAACTAAAGTGCCTCATCCAACCCTAACGGAGCAGCGTTTCTGCTCCGAACCTTTCACTAAAATGTTTTGGTGCCGAGGTCCATCTGTCATTGCTCTCAGGCCCGGACTGGCTATCTGTGGGTTCTGGCAAATGCCAGAGGGGCTGCCGTAAGGTCCCATAGACAGTCACTATTTAGTGGGCCGGTAGAGGACTATTTGGGCCTCTGTGTAATGGGAATGCCAGGGCCTATTTTGACTTCCAGTCCAGACCTGATTGCTCTGCACGTGTGCAAAAGGCAACTCACCCAATGGCAGGTGTAGTATGTGCCATTACCCTTAGTCTGTAAACTCCACTGGGAATATGTCTAATAAATCAAAATATCTACCATTGTGCCCAGTATAAAGCAAAGTCACATGCAAAAGGTTACTAAGCTTCTTGGAAGTATAACAAACATTATGAGCCTATTCTCCAAACACTTCTACTTCTTACTAATAATAATACTTTATGATAATAATAAAGAGACTCAGTACACGGCGATCAGAGAGAGTGCGGGCTGTATCGCTAGCTGTGAGTATTTTCTATCAATCAGACGCTAGTCTGTGCTATGGATATACTGAATGATGGATGTTAGGCTAGCCCAGCAGTTCCACGTGAGTGACTGACTCGCACCTGTGCAGTGAACTGGGCTTTCTGCTGTTCCACCGCCAACATCCTTTGCAGTTCTGCAGCCTCCGCGGGACTCGCTCCAGTCCCCGCCAAATCCAGGTTTGAATCAAAGTCAGACATCCTGCGACAGAATGCTTACAGTCGCTACGACCTTCACCACCAGCAACAAGAATTAGCCCCAAGGAAGCGTGAACTCAAATCCTGTGCTTGGATTAGCCAAACAAATCTATCAATCACTCTGCCTCGAGGCTTGAAACGCAAAACTCAAATACTATTGGCTAAACTTGCGTTCCAACTCTAACTTTCACATTCACGCTGCGAGCTTTTGGATCAGCTCTTTGAAAACCTCAAACTAGTCGGGCAGGGGTTGAGCGGGTTCTTTGTGCAACTTGCTTAACACACTACCTACACCATTGAAAAAAGCTACGAAATTTTAACTTGTTCGCTTGAAAAGCTCCTCCCTATTCAAGTGTACTTCCGGGTCAGTGGGTGTCCTTGGTGGGCATTGAGGCAAAATGGCAACTCTGTTGCGAGTGAGTTCCCTGTGCAGGGCAAATAGAGGTAAGTGGTGACAACGGGTGGGCGGCGTTAACTTTGGCATTACGATGTTGATTGCAGCGCAATAACCAACACGCGTTAATGTAATGGTCCTAGAAATATTTCCTATACTCAGTGTAGAGATTGTGAAACTAAAACATCAGCTAGTGGTCACTGCACAGTGTGATACTGGGAAGTGGAATTGAGATAATTACTGCATATAAGGCATTAACTGCTTCAAAACCGTTTTACACTCAGTGGGGCAGACTCACCAAAAGGAAAAGGGTGAAGTGGTTAACTCTAGTGGCTTTTTGCCAGCGTTACCATCCGCAGTGACATTGCCAATTCACTAACAGGCGCCAATTCGCTAGCGAAAGAGACCATTGCGTTCGTTCGCACTCTATCGACAGGCGACTTTTTGCTCTGGCGAAAGTTTGTTACTCCACAAATTCAATAAAGTGCGTATTTTACTGAACGTTACCTCTTTCGCCACAGTTGACTTCACCACCTCAGACCAGGCGAAGTGCTAAAAAGAAGCCAGATCTTCCTCAATCTTCTGTCACTTACATCACATCCTGTGTGCCGAAAATGCATTAAAGTTCCAAAAACGCTGGCGACTATTCCTTTTTTTTTTAAGCGGAATTGCCTGCAAAAGTCCCGACTTAAACTGTTTTTGTTATTCGATTTTCTCCAGACATTTCATAACATATGGAACATTCATTTTTACAGTGGGCTGATGTGTCGGGCATTGTATTAACTCTCTTGTCTTTATTAAGGTTCCCTGGACATTTGTAAGAAAAACCAGTAAATTCAAGCATTTGCACTAACATTTATAATAAAGACCTCCATACAACTTTAAATTACCCGCCATATGCAAATTGACCTAAGCGCAAGATCACTAGCGAATTTTCACTAGGCACAAATGAACGTTTGTTAAAAGTAACGATAGCGAAAAGTCGACCGCATCTGGGCGCAGCTTCACATATTAGTAATTTAGCGTAGTTGTAGGGAATTTGCACCTGGCACAGTTGTGTGGGTATCGGTTGCTGGCGACAATTCACCCTTTAGTGAATCTGCCCCTATGGCTCTTAAAGGAGTAGGTCACCTTTAAGTTAACTTGTAGCATGTAATCAAATGTTCTGTTTTTTTTCAATTGGTCTTCATTATTTATTTTCCTTTTCCTCTTGCCTCTTTATAGCTTTCAAATAGGTGCCATTGACCCTGACAGCCATAAATCTATTGCTCAGTGAAACTATTTTATTGCTGTTTTTAGTATTCAATTTTCGAATCTTATACAAACCACTGATTGGTATCTAGGATAAATTGCAGAGTAAATCTAAATCATTTAAAAACAAAGAGAAAAAAATTCGGGCTGGTTCCATTTGTCTCAGAATATCACTGTTTACATCATATATAAATTAAAGGGAACTACCGCCTTGGTTCAATAAATAGGGCTTGTGCTGAACATTGTTCACAAAAATTAATTTTTTTTGTTATTTCTTGAATATAACAGTGAAACTGATGCTATGTCTTGTTTTGTCCTTGTGAAGAAGATAAATAGATTACCAATAAACAATCGCCTCTCTTCCAACGTTGTTGTGAGTCATTTGGCTTAAAGATGAGCAGGGTTCTATTATGCAGGGTATTGCCTGTTTATCATCTTCCTTGTAAAACCAAACCTGGAGTACTTTCAACATCCCTGTTTGCACTGTTTAGCTCAATAAATAACCCAAACCATAATTTTCTTTCTGAATAAAACAATAGGCAAAAAGTATTTTCAGTACAAGGCCTATTAATTGCACAAAGGTTACACAAGGAGGTACAGTGCCTCTTTAATTTAAAGCTGAACTATCTTTTATGATGCACAGGTGTGGGATCCGTTATCTGAATCCATTATCCAGAAAGCTCAGAATTATGGAAAGGCTTTCTCCCATAGACTCCATTTTAACCAAATAATCCAAATTCTTAAACACTATTTCCCTTTACTCTGTAATAATAAAACAGTACCTTGTACCTGAACCAAACTAAGATATAATTTATCCTTATTGGAAGTAAAACCAGCCTATTGGGTTTATTTAATGTTTACATGATTTTCTAGTAGACTTAAGACATGATCCAAATTTTGTAAAGATCCATTATACAAAAACCCTAGGTCCCGAGCATTCTGGATAACCGGTCCCATACATGTACCATTTTTTTAACCAGAGATATTTTTAATACATGTCAAAGAGCACATTTGCTTCAAGCCATTGTTCAATATTTTCAGTTTATAAATAAGGGATGTACAACCCAGTTACCTCCAACTGCAATTCTGCAACTGCTAAAGGTGTTGCAGTTTTGACATCACCTGTTATTTATGTTCTCTCTTGTTGAAGGGGCCATATATTTCACTTTCTCCCCTCCCCAAAAAATGTAATAGTGCAAAGCTTGCATATGCTGATGTCTGGGGAGAATGTTGTTCCTGCAGTTGTCTTCCCTGCAAAAAAGTAATGGTACCATGCTTGCGTTCTCAGTGTTTCCATCTCTCCAGCATTTGTGTAGGCAATGCTGTCAGAGCATTTGTGCTTTCTTTGTGGTGCTTTATTTAAAGGGATACTATCATGGGAAAACATTTTTTTTCAAAACGCATCAGTTAATAGTGCTACTCCAGCAGACTTCTGCAGTGAAATCCTTTTTTTCAAAAGAGCAAACTGATTTTTTAATATTAATAATTTCGAAATCTGACGGTCATGTGACTTGTGCTCTGATAAATTTCAGTCACTCTTTACTGCTGCACTGCAAGTTTTAGTGATGCCACCCCTCCCTTCCCCCCATCAGCTGAACAATGGGAAGGTAACCAGATAACAGCTCCCTGGTAGTTTTAAGAACAACACTCAATAGTAAAAATCCAGGTCCCACTGAGACTCCTTCAGTTACATTGAGTAGGAGAAACAATAGCCTTTCAGAAAGCAGTTCCATAGTGCAGCACTGGCTCTTTCTGAAAGCACATGACCAGGCAAAATGTCCTGAGATGGCTGCCTACACAACAATATTACAAAAAAATACACTTGTTTGGTTAGGAATGAAATTCTACATGGTAGAGTGAATTATTTGCAGTGTAACTTAGGAATAAAAACGCCACTATAAAAATCACGACAGAATCCCTTCAAACATCATAGGCCTCTGTGCTTAGATAGGATGCTCTCTCTCTGGATATTAGATGATACATAAATCTTAAAACACCGGTGGTCTCTAACACTCACAGCAGAGCAGTAGGACACATGGCGGGCAAACATAATAAACATCTGCAAGAAAAACATCTAAAGAAAAAATGACAATAACCGCAATAACCTAAAATAATAATGCTCAATATACTATCAACTAATAAAATACAGCAATGTTAACTCCTGTCCTGTTCATCAAAAAAAAAAAAAAAATAGCCAAGCTTTTGGAAAGGCTAAGGACTATTTAAATCTTTTTGAGGGCTTCATTTTACCAGCACACTTGCAGTTTGGGTTGACTTTGTACCAATGTTTACAATGACTGGGATGCCCTGTTGTATCTAATGTTGCACCTGTTTGGTTTTGACCCAGTTTCTTTTTTTCATATGGCTTTTTGGGTCTGTCCAGGTTTAGCCTTGTGAATCCCAAACAATAATCTGGCCAACAGCCATCTTTGGTGTTATGTCCTGCTCCCAGAAGACACAAACATGCCCCCCTATATGTCACGACCCTACCCCCATATGTCACTGCTCTGCCCTTGATGTCATCAATCCTCCCTCTTGATTTTGCTGAGGTTAAAAGTGGTAAGCCTAGCTGTAGCTGTGTGGGATTTAAGCATATAATAGCATTTGGTTTCATTAGTACTATTTCAGGTTATTCTTGAAGTGTGTCTGATTTTTTTTTTTTTGTCTCTAGCATCTGCGTTTAAGTCTCTCCTCATTAGACCGTTACCATGCTTGTCTCAAGACCTTCATATGGTTCAGACGTCTCAGATACACACTTCCCCAAATCACCATGGTAAGTTTTAAATCCTGTGAAAATAAGTTTCCAGAAATGATGGTACAGGTACTTCGCATCTTGGAAAGCAAAGTGTTCCTACTTGTTCCCAATTAAATCAAAAGCTAATTCTGAAGCAGGTGGATGACTGTCAGCTCAATCTTAAATGGTTTGGCATATCTAATCCTTTCTACTTTATTTTCCAAGTACTGTAGAAACCAAGCTGCACATTAATCTGTAGTTCCCCATGACCAATATTTATGATTATGTATGATGTAGTTTTGTACATGGAATTTAACCCTTGTGTTATCAGTGTTTGTATTCTTTGGATGTAAAGTTAAAAAAAATAAAATCCCATTTTTACTTTCTTTAATGAAAAAGAAACCTCTAACCAATATACTTTAATTAAAAAATGTCTACCGTTTTTATAATAAACCTGACTGTATGCAGTGAAATTCCCCCTTACTTCCCAGAACTCGAGCAGATTTGTTTGTTTCGCTGTAGAGCAGTCCGCGACTGTAGAGATTTGTATTGGATTTTATTTTTGCCTTTACATCCCCTTTAATGTTTCCAACTCCAGTAGCAGGGACAAAGATCATGGAACCAGATTTAAACAGATAAACTGGGATTCTCATTGAAGGATTATTTTGCTGCAGCCACTAGTTCTGCAGCGTTGGAGAAAGTTTGTATTAAATAATACAAAATGATAAATTATCTTATCTAAGCTTAACCTCCCAACAGAAACCCAGACCACACTGAGCATGTGTGTAGCCTTGTTCTTGCAAAGATGTTGCAAAGTTACAAGATGCTGAGCCCCCGTGGCCAACTTTGAAAACATAAATCATTTGTTTTATTAGGCTTTTGGTGCAGTGAGTGCATTTTTATATTTAGTTTACAAAATACAGAATTTTTAGCATTATTAAATTTTAGATTTTAGTTCCACTTTAACAGTTTATAAAGCATGAGAGCTTTGTGCACAGAACACTCCTTTGAATTCCTGTGGTATTCTGTATTGATTTCAGTGCAACAATACTGTCCAGTTGCCAAATATGTACCAATGTTGTCTGTAAAGAATAACTTATAGTGGCTGAAGCAAATTCCGTGGCTGTCCCTGTCCATAAGTGTAATCCAAAACAGTATACACCCTTTTTCTTGTGTGTAGAGAAAACACTAGTTATCATTACAGCAAAGGCACATTCTGTGCAAGTGGCAAAACACTCATGAACGCTCCTCCGAAAATTGCCATGGCAACCTCACTGATCCTGTAGTTATAATTGCAGGATTGCTCAAAAATGCAGTAATAAACATTTTCAAGCAATAACATTGTCTTACTCGTGATTGTACCAGCAGGAGTCAAGAGCCATGGTACTTGTCTGCAACGAGAAGTCGCATGGGTGTCCATGCTCCATGTGCAATTACCCTTCAGCTAATAGTACACATCACAATTTAGGAATTTCCTCATTGCAAGGTATAAAGGAATGCCTTACCATTTTTTGTTTTTGTTCTATGACGATTCACAGTTACCTATGACTCTAAGCCTTCTTGCACTAGTTACTGCCTATTTACCATTTAGCATACATGCCAGCTAACCAATCATATTCCTGTCTACCTGCAAATGCAGCACTACCATGAAGCGTCATCTTTTCTCCTCATGACTCCCTAATACAGGGTTTTTCCTCTAAGACTTAAAAAATTATAAACCTACCTACCCGAGGCCCCTTTTCAAAAAAAATAAAAGGATTTAGCGATGTGACTTGTTTGTTGTTTTCTTGAAGTATATATTTTGTTGTCTCTAGCGGGATCAAAAGCTGCATCTATGCACTGGACCGGTGAGAGAGCATTGAGTGTTGCGTTGTTGGGACTTTTACCAGCAGCTTACCTGTATCCTGGGGCTGCCATGGACTATTCACTGGCTGCAGCATTGACTCTCCATGGACACTGGTAATGAAAACAATGTGGACTTTGGTTTAAAGGGGACCTGTCACCCTAAGCAATCCTGTCATATGCTATTTTATCATGTTAGTCAAGCAAAATAAAATTTACTTACACTATATAAAATATTAAAATCTTGTTCCCTTCAGTCTGAGAATTCACAATCAGAAAAAACAGGCAACAGCTATTTTGTAAACACTGTTATTAAGGCAAGCTTTGCGTTATCTCAAAATCTTGTTTATGAGCCAGAATGAGGCACCTGAGGTCCATGCCCATAAACTGGTTACAAGGTTAGATGGTGAGGAGTGCGGTGACATCTAGGAAGTGCAGGATGGAAAGTGAAAGCAACTGCCTGCTCCGCCTCTATGCCTATGGCATAGAGGCGGGATAGGCAATACATGATTGACAGCTGAGATTTTTAAATGGGTTTAATAGGTATGGATGTTTTAATAATAAAATCATTTTTGTGTTCAGTTTGAAAAGGGCTTTTATTATACAGCTTTTTATGTCTGGGTGACAGGTCCTCTTTAATTCATTGCATTATTAAATTATTAAAAGTGCAGTGGTACCAGTTATTACCTATGAATTCAGTTTGTCAGTAAGTCTATTCTGTACTCACTGTAGGTGCTCTATGTATATTTTATACTGTATGTAATAAGCAAGGATTGCTGGCAGCTAAACAAAAATGAAACCCGTGCGTAAAGTACAATAAAGCTGATAATGCCGCTGAGAAGTAAAATACTTCCCCTCCCCATTACTACTATATTTCTGTGTATGTCTAATTTTCTGTTTTTTCTGCTTATAGGGGACTTGGACAGGTGGTAACAGATTATGTTCACGGGGAGACAAAGATTAAGATGGCCAACACCAGCCTTTTTGCCTTGTCTGCATTGACATTTGCAGGCCTTTGTTACTTCAACTACCATGATGTGGGCATTTGCAAAGCAGTAGCCATGCTCTGGAGTCTGTAAATGGTCATGAGCCGATTGTATCCCTCCACTGGCATTTTAAATATAACTCCAAGGGTAGGCAGGGACAAAAATCAATCATGTCAAGCCCGTTAAATGAAGGTTAAAATCACTTGCCAGCTGGAGTTCAGTGCATTTTTGTTATTTTAGGGGAAACACAGTTTATTCTTTTGTCTGGACGTCAAGTCATTTATGTTTGACTGTCCCAGGAATAAAGCTCTGCGAGCAAGTAAACTGTTTATCCTGGCACCACAGCACTTAAAGCAAATTTCTATTCAAAGAATTTCAGTGCACTAATGGGTACATTCCATTTGAGGCCTGATCTTGCAATCACCATGTGAAACACTTCAGTGTCATTCAGACTTCTAATCGATGCTGCTTACATTGTGTTATGTACATTTAATGGCTTGTAGGAAGATGTTATCCTACTGCAAACCTGTCTTTCAAAAAAACCAAAACCGAAGGTTTGTTATAGTCAAGTGCTTTACCAGGCTGATCTTCATAACACTTGCTGGCTACCTACAGTTGCTTCTGAATTTGTCCTTTAATTTTGACATATTTGCTAAATCAGTTAATCAGTTTCTAATGATGTAATTGAATAAAGAACAATAAGTTATGATGTTGAGTTCATGGTGATTGTTTGTTTTGATTTAATGGGTAAAAATGACCCTGTTGGTGTTTCTGCTGATAGTTATTCTGGGTTGTCGAACCAAGATATGTAGGGATTGCACATACCTTATTGCCCAGTGCAGTGTGTGTTGAAAAACAAAGGAACAAAGATTAAATAGAAAAGTACATACTCTGACTTTGGTCGGTAAACGATTAAACCCGCCCAGAAGTGGGGTGTTTTGAAACTGGTAGATAATCACTAATCAACTCCTAATTATCAGTTTACCATTATACACCAAATTAAATCTAAGACAATGGGTGACAGAGGAGTATTTTCTATATAAGCAAAATTTGCCTATTATACTTCATTGTCCCTGTCCAAGTAAACCTTACAATATGTTTCCTACCGCACACTATGATCCATTACATCAGTGATAAATTCACCAACACCAATTACATTGGGCTGTGGGATGAAATCCTATGCCTATTAGAAGTGAGTTTTCCTGTTTGGAATCAGGGTAGGACTACACAGACGTTTTTGGCGCGATCCGATGCGCTGCGTCAAAACGCACGCAAAAAATTGCATGCAACGGAAATAAGGTAAGAGAGAGAAATGTCGGATGAAGTCGCAG
Source organism: Xenopus laevis (assembly GCF_017654675.1). Taxonomy (NCBI): domain Eukaryota; kingdom Metazoa; phylum Chordata; class Amphibia; order Anura; family Pipidae; genus Xenopus; species Xenopus laevis. The sequence continues at coordinate 86,662,746 of NC_054383.1, forward strand.
CATTGATCCGACACGACTCGAGCCGAAAACGTTCGTGTAGTCCAACCCTCAAAGGCTTCACTACTGCAATGCATATGGGTTACCATTCTGCTTGATGTGTACTGATAGGCCTGTACAGGTATGAGTATACAATTCTGCTCACAAGTTTACTGAGTTTACAGAATTTGTAAAATGCTAGCGATCCTGTACAACACCATTCCTTTATTCAGAATAGTAGTAAGGTCCTGGGCTGGACTGACTTTGCTGGTTACTGAAGCATGGGGAAAGCAAAAGAACCTTCAAAGAATCTGCAAGCAAAAGTAGTTGAACTTTATAAATTAGGAAAAAGATATAAAAGATATCCAAAGATCTGAAAATTCCAATCAGTACTAGGGATGCACTATTTTAGGATTTTGCTGAATCCTCGTGAAAGATTCATCCAAATACCGAACTGAAACCAAACCCTAATTTGCATATGCACGTTAAAGTGATACGGTCACTAAAAATTTTCTTTTTAAAATATTATTGTACATTAAAAGTTGCCTATGGGTCATGTTGACCGGTTTTCGCTGACCGTTTTGATTTTGTAAGTAACTGCTACTTGAACTTCCTAAACCTGACTGTTTTCTCAGCCTGTCGGTTAAGGTGGCAATACACCATAAGATCCACTCGTTTGGCAAGGTCGCCAAACGAGCGGATCTTAACCCGATATGCCCACTAACGGCTGGGCTATATCGGACGAATCTGAACGTTTGGATTACAATACTACAAATGGGCTCCGACGGGCTGCAGAACCGCATCAACTAGCCGATGCGGTCCTGGATTGTACAAAAAAAATCAAACTTGACCGAACGATATCTGGCCGATTCGATCGGGAGGACCCGTCGGGAGCCCCCACACATGGGCAGATAAACTGCCGAATTGGTCTAAAGGACCTTTAATCTGCCTGTGTATGGCCCCCTTTAGAGTTTCTAATGCTAACGAACTATTGCTGCACAAATATGGCAGCCCCCTCATAGCGGAACATGGGGGTAAGAAAGGTAATGTAAACGCATCACACAAATACTTTTATTGCAAAATTATAAATAGCATTCAAAAACAATGTTATGACAAATATAAAAAAGGTTATTTTCTGGTGTCAGTATCTCTTTAAGGAAATGAAGGTGACAGAGAGAACCACGTGCTATGCACATGGCAAATTTTTTTTAGACTTTCCTGTTTGTGTGACAAAAAAAGCCATTTGAAATTTTTGGATTCAGATTCCATTCGGCCAGACACTTGGATTCAGCCGAATCCTGCTGAAAAAGGCTGAGTCTCAGAAGTAAAATGGAGTGTCTGCATCAGCAGATAATGAATAAAAACTGTGGATTTGTAGAGAGTTAGGTTCTGGGAATGTGCGCGAGATTTAATTTGTTTTTTAAATTTCTTTTGTGCCAATCCAGAGCCCTCCGTAGCCTATGAGGGAAATTTGTGTACACACGGGAAGGGGAGGGGCAGGTGACAGGCTTAGAGGCAATTGTTTGTTAGATCCGGGCCTGACTGGACATATTCTCACATACGCATATTCAGTTAGTTTTTAATATTTACTGTGTATGCTTCTACAGGTATTTGAAGTATTTGTTTTAATTTTTCCCTCTTTACAGCCTATAAGTGAAATTTTTTTGTTTTCTGGTGATACTTGATTGGTAACCAAACACAGACAAAACTTTGAGATTTAAATTTTATTTTACATAAAAAAAATTTTTCCAGTCACTTTACTGTTTCTCTGCTATGTTCCAAAACTGCTGCCTGGTGGCTAGGTCAACCAAGCCCAAGCAACAGAATACCAAATAAAATTCCAAGCCTGAGATTTACAGAACAAATATTGTAAATAATGAAAAAAAAATGAAAAACAAGGAAAAAAGATCAGTTACAAAGTGTATTAGAATGCTGCTGTATACATCACATTAAGTTGAACTCTCTCTTGAAGAATTTTCTAGACCAAATGTGGCCAACATTATGCATAGCACTTATGCTAGTTATTAGGTGATGCAATGATTGCTCATCAGTGAAAAGTATCTATTGAAGCTAAGTATTAAAACTTCCGTCACCATAAACAAAGATTGTGAGGTTGAAAAATATAGATCGGTAGAGATGATACTGTTTTGAAACCAGTGATGATTAAGGACATTTGTTTGTGGCTAAATTGTGCCTGATAATTAAGGTCAGTGTTAGTTCTATGGACCAAACAATTTTATCTCCACCACACACTACACAACGCTTTTAAAGGGGTAGTTCACCTTCAAGTTATACTTTTAGCATATTGTAGAATGTTCTTTTTTTTAATTATTTGCCATTTTCTTCTGTCTCCTTCCAGCTTTCAAATGGGGGTTATTTTTTTACACATGACCCTGTGTAAAAACAAATGCTCTCTAAGGCTTCACATTTGGAGGCACATTTATCGAGGGTTGAAATTAAAATTTGAAAATTTGTTATTAAATTTAATAATAAAATCGAATTTCTCAGCTCGGGCGAATTGAATCGACCCGAAAACCCCGAATTCGATTTGAATTAGAAAAACTCGAATTGAATTTAAAAAACTCGATTCAAGTTTTTTTCTCTAAAAAAAACCTCAAATGTCAGGAAGGCTGCAAACCACCAAATTGATCCCTGAACCTCTCCCATTGACTTATACAGCAATTTGGAAGGTTTAAGGTGGCGAATTGTCAAATTTGAGTTCTTAAAGGGGGCCAGAGTATGATAAATCTCGAAATTCAAATTAGGGATGCACCGAATCCAGGATTCAGTTCGGGATTTGGCCTTTTTCAGCAGGATTCGGAATCGACCGAATCCTTGTCAGGCCGGACCGACTCCTAATTTGCATATGCAAATTAGGGGCGGAGAGGGGAATCACGTGACTTTTTGTCACAAAACAAGGAAGTAAAAAATGTTTTCCCCTTCCCACCCATAATTTGCATATGCAAATAAGGATTCGTTTCGGTATTCGGCCGAATCCTTCGTGAAGGATTCGGGGGTTCGGCCGAATCCAAAATAGTGGATTCGGTGCATTCCTAATTCAAATTAAAACTCAAATAGAGTTTGGATAATTTACAATTGGATTTTAAGAGTTTTGACCAAAAAAAAATTGGAAAATTTGAATTTTCACTTCGACCCTTAATAAATCTGCCCCTTATTGTTATTTCTTTTTTGTATTACTCAACTTCCGTCCAGGCCTTCTCATATTCATATTTGAGTGCCGGTCTCATTTCGAAGATTTCCAAAGAGAAGAAGATGACGCCCATGAACTCCGATGCCTGAATCTGCGCCGAGAGGTAAGTAAAATGTTAGGAGCATTCGCCCGAGGTAACACTTAGGCTGGGGGGAGGAGGGAGCGTGGTCTTTGTAGGGTAGGGGTTTTTTAAGTTTAGGGTTGAATTCTCCTTTAAAGTTATTTCTATAACCTTTAACAACCAATCAGCAGTTAGCCTGTGCTGTCTGTACAGTGGATTAATCAATTAAATATTTTTTTGTTTACAATTACCATGGGAATGCTAATCAGTGCACACTGCACAGTCCCTTTAATGACTTTAAATATCAGGGTTAGAATAGTCAGCATTGCAGAAATAGCACTTTCTACAGATCAAGTAGATTAGTATAGGGGATGCTGGATATTGTACTACGGCAACAGCTGACCCATTATTATTAATTCCTCTGTTAGCCCTAAAGATGGTGGGGATCATGTATTAATGAGATGCAGTGCGCAAGGCCTTTGAACAGCAATTTTCCCTTTAACCATTACTGGTAAATTACAAAAAGGCTTCACCCAGCTCATGCAAACGGACAATTTATACATTGTCTATCTACACATTCTGTGGTGTCTCTGAGCAGGACTAGGGCTTTAAGCATAAGCTGGGACAAGTGTAATACCTTTGGAACACTCCTGCTGCACAACCCAAGCCACCTGTTACACCATCTTATATTCAGCAAGCGCTGCATATCTCACTTCTCTGGTGTGATGCAAAGGGTCGGCAAATCTAAGGCACATCGGGTAATTTACCAGCAATGCTTGGAAATATAGACAATTACTTTGCACTCCATTAATAAATGAGCCCCATTATTCCTAAAGGTCTCTATCCGCAGCAGCAGGATCGCATCCGAAAATTCATGAGCCACTTTCCACGTGTATGTCAAAAGCTTTTGTGCTGTCAACTTCATCCTGGCCTTGCTTCAGTCCCAGTTTGTGTCTGCCATTTTCTTCAATGGAAGCAAGATAGTAGCCTTTCTTTAGCGATGACTCAAGCGTGAAGACGTCTGGATCACTGTCACAGAAAACTTTCTGATAGAAAATCATTTTGCTTGTGTTTCCTTCAATTCCAGCTGGACAGCCTCCTCTCTGAAATGAGAAATAAGAAGAAAAAAAAATCCATGACTTAATTGATAAGACATATGCTCCTGCATATCAGAACATGCATCATAGGAATAGGAATTGAGTGAAAGACTGAAATAATTGGTCCTGTGAACATGTCTGGGTTCTGCAAATACCAGAAGTACACTGTGAGACAGGGTGTCTAGAACTAGAATGGATTTACAGGTAAGGGACTCATTATCAAGAATGCTTGGGGCTGGGGGTTTTCTGGATACATGGTCTTTCTGTAATTTGGATCTTCATATCTGAAATCTACTGAAAATCATTTAAACATTAAAGGGGACCCGTCACCCAAAAAAAATATTAAAATCCTATTTTATCAGATTAGTCAAGGAAAATGAACTTTAATTACACTATATAAATTATTTTATTCTTTTTTTCCTTCAGTCTGGGATTTCAAAATTATAGCAAGCAGGCAGCAGCCATTTTGTGCACACTGTTATTAAGACAAGCCTTGTATCATCTCAGAATCATGTTTGTGCACCAGAATGGGGGACCCGGTGTCCTTCCCCATGCCCTGGCTACACAGTTATATGGTAAAGAGAACTGGGGGAATGTGTGGGGAGCAGTGACATCTAAGAAGTGCTGAATTGAAAGTGAAAGTAATTGTCTGCCCCGCCTCTATGCCACGGGCATAGAGGAGGGGCAGACAATATTTGATTGACAGCTGAGATTTTTAAATGAGCTTACAACAGCTATGAATGCTTAAATAAAAAATAGAAATTGGATTTCATGTTTAATTTGAAAAGGACTTTTATTATAAAGATTTTTGTGTCTGGGTGACAGGTCCACTTTAAGGGGCACATTTACAAAGCTCGAGTGAAGGATTCGAATAAATTTTTGGCTACTTCGACCATCGAATGGGCTAGTTCGACCTTCGACTACTACTTCGACTACGAATCGAACGATTCGAACTAAAAATCGTTCGACTATTCGATCGTTCGATAATCGAAGTACTGTCTCTTTAAGAAAAACTTCGACCCCCTAGTTCGGCAGCTAAAAGCTACCGAACTCAATGTTAGCCTATGGGGAAGGTCCCCATAGGCTTGCCTATGTTTTTTTTGATCGAAGGATATTCGTTCGATCGTTGTATTAAAATCCTTCGAATCGAACGATTCGAAGGATTTAATCGTTCAATCGAACGAATAATCCTTCGATCATTCGATCGAAGTATTAGCGCTAAATCGTTCGACTTCGATATTCGAAGTCGAACGATTTTACTTCGATGGTCGAATATCGAGGGTTAATTAACCCTCGATATTCGACCCTTAGTAAATGTGCCCCTAAGTAAACCAAATAGGCTTGTTTTGCCTCAAATAAGAATTAATTACATTTATATCAAGTACAAGGAAAGGAAATCATTTTTAAAAATGGGAATTATTTGAGTAAAATGTAGTCTATGGGAAATGCACTTCCCGTAGGGGCTTCCAGATAATTGATCCCATACCTGTTTAACAGTATATAAAGTAGATTTGTAATAAAGAGGACATGTGTGACAAGTGTCTGCTATTGATGATTTTTTTTTACTTGATACAGTTTTGCAGCAAAATTTGTGCTTTTGCTAATGTCAAAAATGTTAACAAATCTGTGCTAGAATTTTGTTTCGCTGGAATTTTTGAGCAGGAAAAAAAACACAAGAAATAACAATAGTGGGAGTATTTAAATTTTGTCTGGCACTATGTTTCTCCAGGAATAAAGGCCAACAGCACCATTATTTATCATGCTGTGTAAAAAATGTGGGATAATGCACCACTTTACATTGGCTGCGTAAAAAACGGGGGGGGGGGGGAAATGTTTACACACTTTTTCTTAGAATGACTTCCGCCAGAAGCGATATTAAATAATGGCGGCAAATCTGGTGTTCACATGCCGTAAAATTACACACACCATGCAATATTTTACGCAGCTTTTTACATAGTTTTTTCGGCAAATTTCATTTTACACAGCGTAATAAATACGCCCCTTCGAGTAAATCATGTGTCTGATTTTTAATAAAACAAGTACAGGTATGAGATGCGTTATCTGGAAACCTGTATCCAGAAAGCTCCGAATTACTGAAAGGCCATCTCCCATAGACTCAATTATAATCAAATAATCTAGATTTTTAAAAGTGATCTTTTTTTCTGTAATAATAAAACAGTAGCTTGTACTTGATCCAATATAAGATATAATTAATACTTACTGGAAGCAAAACCAGCTTATTGGGTTTATTTAATATTTTTATGATTTTCTAGTAGACATTAGGTATGACAATCCAAATTACAGAAAGATCCGTTATCTGGAAATCTGGTACCGAGCCTTCTGGATAACAGATCTCATACCTGTATAACTAATTGAACAAACAAGCTAATGAGAATTTCAACATTGATGCAATTACTGTGCTGTTCTTACTATATAGTGCTCTCTCTTGAAGATAGTATATTAGTGATATCTCAGCAGTTTTCCAGTTTGCAATTTCAGCAATCTGGTTGCTAGGGTCCAAATTTCCCCAGTAACCATGCATTGATTTGAATAAGAGACTGGAAAAGGAATGGGATAGGCCCTAAAGAGAAAGATGAGTAATAAAAAGTAGCAATAACTATAAATTTGAAGCCTTTACAAAGCATTTGTTTTTAGATGGGGTCAATGACCCTCATTTGAAAGCTGGAAAGTCAAAAGAAGAAGGCAGCAAATAATTCAAAAACTATAAAAAAAATAACTAAAGAAGACAAATTGAAGTTCCTTAGCATCAGACATTGTATAACATACTAAGGGGCATATTTAATGTGCTGTGTAAAATAAATAGCAAATTTATCAGTGAGGTTATTTTTTACATTGCTTCCAGCAGAAGTTACTCTAAGTAAAAAACATGTTAAAAAATGACACTGTTTTTTAAATGGTGGAGCCTATGATGGCGCAGTTTTTGACACCACATAAATATGCCCCTAAAATTTAACATAAAGGGGAACAACACATTTAAAGGGGATCTAATCCCAAACATGAATATTTATTGATATAAACTTATTCAGGGCACATCTCTCAGCACTTGTGCTCTTTACATTATTTTTGTGTTTTTAGCTGTTTCAGATATATTTGCATTTTTAAACTTCTCTTCTAGGCTTTTGGCTCAACCGCAAGTCAGCAACCCAGTTCACCGAATACAGGAAGTACATAGAAAATTCATCGAAAGTAGGGCAGATTTATCAATTTTCAAGTTTGGGGGAAAAAACACCATCGCTGCAAAGAAAACTGTGACAATGTGAACTTTTTTTTCCAACTCGCAACAGAATACTGACAGTAGAATTTTGCAGGAAAAGATTTGCTGATAAAAATTACACTGTTTGAATAAACTAGAAAAAAAAATAACAAAGTTCCTTCAAATCTCCCACTGAATAATGTTATTCTCATTGACTTATGTTATAACCATAACTACATTGGAGCCTTTTCTCTGCACTTTTTTTCCCTGAACTGAGATAAGAATTTGAATCTTGACACTTTGATACTATGAAACTTCAAAAAGCTGTCGAGCCGAAAACCTGCCTAGAAGTATAAAATTGTCTAAAACAGTTCTAATATTATAATTTTACACCAATTCATAATTTTGGGTTTATTAAGTTACCCCACAAGAGCCAGACTATGATCAGTCAATATATTTGACACCTTGTTGTAGGGAGTAGAGAGTACCGGCACGGGACTTGTTATGCAGAAAGCTTGGGATCCGGGGTTTTCCAGATAACGGTTCTTTCCATAATTTGGATCTTCATACATTAAAGGGGACCTATCACCCTAAAAAATTATTACAAATCCTATTTTATCACGGTAGTCAAGCAAAATAAACTTTAATTAAACCATATAAATTATTTGGATATTGTTTCCTTTAAACACCTCAGCTCTCAATCAAATATTGTCTGCCCCTCCTCTATGTCTAAGGCATAGAGTTGGGGCATACAATTACTTTCACTTTCCATTCAGCATTTCCTAGATGTCACTGCTCTCCCCACATTCCCCCATTCTCTTCACAGTTTAATTGTGTAGCCAGTGCATGGGGATGGACATCAGGTCCCCATTCTGGTGCACAAACAAGATTTTGAGATGATACAAGGCTTGTCTTAATAACAGTGTCCACAAAATGGCTCCTGTCTGCTTGCTATAATTATGAATTCCCAGACTGAAGGAAACAAGATTCAAATAATTTTAATTAATTAAAGTGTCATTTAAAGTTAATTTTGCTTGACTGATGTGAATAGGATTATAAATAATTTTTTGGGTGACTGGTCCCCTTTAAATAAACCCAATATGCTGGTTTTGCTTCCGATAAGGGTTAATTATATCTTAGTTTGGATAGTACAAGGTAAACTTTTACTTGTACAGAGAAAAAGGAAATCATTTTGGAAAATTTTAATTATTTGGATAAAATGGAGTCTATGGGATATGGCTTTAGTAATTTGGAGCTTTCTGGATAATAGGTTTCTGGATAATGGTTGCCATACCTGTACTTAGGGAGAAGCAATGGGAATTTTGAAATGAAAACAGAGAGCAACATATATGATGGGGATAGAAGTAAAAGGACAAAAAGAGGCAGGGAATGAAAGAAATTAAACAAAGATTGGGGTTGAGAGTAAAAGAAAGAGAATATATTATATTACCTCGAAGCAGATCTTCATTTGATCTGTACAGCACATTCTGTAAGTTCCTCCATCTATTGTGATGGCAAATGCCACGGAAATTCCATCATAATAACTTGTGCTTCTATATATTTTCATATCAAAACATGTTCGTTCTTAAAAGATTAAAAAAAATGTTGGTACATATTAAATATTATGTCTACTAGTCATTAAATTAGTCCTATAGTTATGTCTCTGGAAAAAAAAACTGGGAATGTGGCAAAGCAGTTTCAGATATTTGTGGGCATGCTGCAAGACTTGTTTTTCCACTGTGTTCCTAAAACACTGGCCTCACTGCATTTCAGTACTAGCAAGCAGATATGCTGAGTAGGAAACATGCAAATCAGATTCAAGATACTGGACATGGAATTTAACATTTGAAGGCTTCTTTTTATATGGTATATAATTATTTGGACACCAAAATCATGTGATGAATCAAAAGAGCTGCAGAAAAATAACCCATCTAACTAGTTCAGTAAACTTACACTGTGAGGGTCCACCTCTTGGCAGGGATAGAACTACAAAGATAAATCACATGAAATTGATAATATTGTAGACAAGATACATTTACATTTCTAGGTACATGCCAGTGTAATGCAGATTTAAACAGAGCTAATTGTGTGATACTGTCCATGTGTACACAAGTCATGCTGTTACTGGGGCCCTGAAAGCAGAAGTAGTTGATACAGGAAGCATGGCAAAAATATTGTTCTGTGAGAATGTGCATTTCACATATTCATGTCTCAGTAAAATTATGTGCTATAATAAGACAAGGGGGTTCACTGCAATCAGTGTTCCCAGAATTATACTTGACCGCAAAAAAATATTGAGATGCATGTATTGTCTCAAATCCTATTCAGTCAGTACTAATTCTATGATGATCGTTGAATATAGTATAACAGTAGTGCCGTTGGCCACATATACAGTAGGTCTACAATTCCCATGTCATAATTAACATAAAAATTAAGTTTTTTTTCCATCACATGACTTTATTTTGGACAAAGTCTGGTGATATCCCAAGGGACTAAATTACCAGAAACCACTCTGCAACTAGAGTAAGGCTATGAAATAATATATACAGGCAGAAGTCATTAAATCTTCCATAACCCTTCAATCTAGAATCAAGGGTCACTGTACTCCTCTCTCTTACTTACGATCTAGGTTAGTTTTAAAACACTATCAATATACTCCTTTATTAGCATGTGCAATCCTCACCCCTTTGGTTCCTGTGTGTGTGAAAGAAACAAGTTTATGCTTAATGTAGTTAATGGGATGTTATTCACAAAAGAGGGATTGTATTTTTTAACAACCTAGAGCTGGACTGGGGATGTAGCTAACCTTTGTGCTCATCTGTACTCTGGCTCTTTCAGCCCAATAAACTCACAAATATTGCTCCTTATCCCTTTATCTGACTATAACGATATTTGCAGCCCCTAGGGATTTCAAATGATAAGAAATAAAGATGGAGCTGTCAGTTAGAGCACGGGCACCACAAACATTCTAAATTTATTATATTGGAAAGATTTTTTTCCAGTTTTAAATTAAAATTAGTATGATGCAGAGAGTGATATTCTAAGGCAATCTGCAATTGGTTTTCATTTTTTATTATTTGTGTTTTTGAGGTATTTAGCTTTGTATTCAGCAGCTCTCCAGTTTGCAATTTCAAATTAAATTGATAGTTATATGCAGAGGGTTGTCAGAATAGATAATTGTAAAAAACTGAAAAAGAAAAAAGAACCCCGCATATAACCAAAAAGATTACATAGTAATCCCTAAATTCAGGTGTATTACCTTATCGGTAATGGACAATAAAAGAAATTAATTAATAAGAGGAGTGAGTGCCAATTAGGGCGTGTATCAATTCCTTATCCTAAAAAACATATATTTAAATAAATGAATCAGCTAAAGAGTCAATTGATTTAAAATGTGTGCTAATCAATAAATAAAGTAGGTTCTAAGCCATTAAGGTATGGTGATCCAAATTACAGAAGGACCCCTTCTACGGAAACCCCAGGTCCTGTGCATTCCAGATAGACTAGATATACATTTTACAAACCTCTATTATATTCGGGAATAAATTCTGCCAGTTCATTCTCAGGGAAGCCTGCTAGAAATTCTTTAAAGGAGTTCACAATAACTGCTTTTAGAGAGCGGGATTCTCTCCATGAGTCCTCTTGTAAGTCATTTACTAGAAAAATAAAGGGGGCATTAGAAATGACCTTGCTGAAAAAAACAACCAAATAGGTTAAAACAAAAGTCTCTTGCTCTTGCCTAAACAAAAACTAATGCCAGACTGGCGAAGATGATGTGGTTAGCAAATTGCTAAGGATCTTCAGCCAGATTTTTACTTGTAATGTGATGTATGAATGTAACTTTATGTACTACAGCTATTAATTCTTTACTGCAGAAAGCATCATTTGGTTTTCTTGTACAATAGACAAAACTATGTTACTTAATGTTAAAATAAGCCTAGATACTTAGCTAACCGTAATTGAAAATAATGTGCAATGTTCTTCTATAACTGAACATAGAGTAACCCATTCACAGACAAATACTGGCCCAGAAGTAGTAGTAGCAAATAGTAGTGTTGTGTACTTGTGTGTAAGTTGTGATGACATACTCACTAATAAGCATGCTTGGGGCTCCATATTGGCCAATCCGCTTTGGTGTGATCTGCATGGACTGTCATGAAGATCACTGGAACATTACTACAACAGTTATCCACTAATTTCCTGTGATTTGCCTTCGTACAAAGGATTGGCAAAGCCAATTCAAAATCGAATGACAGTGAAGTATACTGTAGATATGTGCTTGAAATTTAAATTGGTGCCCCATTTCAATTGTTTTGTATTGACATGAACTGAGCCAAAACATACCAGTAAAAAGAAGGATCCCAACTTCTTCACTGCAGATGTCTATGTTGTCCCTTTCTGCAAGACAGAAATCAATATTGAAACTAGCTAAAGATGGGGAGCTCAGTCCACTGTAAATACATGTGCTTATACTGGAAGAACGCTACCTTGTATAGGGATTGCTATACAGTAGCAAAACAAATCCAGTAGCACTGATACATTTTGAAATTGTAAAAAGGTGTTTATTTAGCCCATATTCATATAGATTTAGGCAGATTTAGCCACAATCTGTATGTATATGGTCTAAATAAACTCTAAATAGACAATTTTTCCAATTTCAAAATTAATCAGAATGCTACTGGATGTTTTTGCTAGAAATAGATACTGAGTCCATAAAAGCCATTTGCATTCAGATTGAAACGTCTGTCCCTTTCCCAGTTGACATGACAATGGATCCAGCACAAACCACACGGTTGAATAAGCAAGTTGATTTGTCTGGAATGACTGTCCATGAAACACATTTTAAGTCAGCTAGCAGGAGTATGACAGCACAAGCATATGTACACGTCAGAAAGTAAAGAAAAATATTAAAATTTTAAAAGTGAAAAGTTAAAAAATCAAAAAATCTGTTTTATAAGGCAAAAGGGGCAACTGCTCTAGAATGCTGGGTGAAAGGGACAATGGATACAATTCTATGAGATGACTGTGAGCATACTTATACTCTTATACTTATACTCTAAACCAGAGGAGTTGTTCCACATAGGAGGGGAAAGTAGTGTCACATTATTGTATTATACAGGTATGGGACCTGTTGTCCAGAATGCTTGGGACCTAGGTTTTTCCAGATAATGGATCTTTCTGTAATTCGGATCATCATACCTTAAGTCTATTAGAAAACCATTTAAACATTAAATAAACCCAATAAACTGGTTTTGCTTCCAATGGGGATTAATTATATTTTAAGGTACTGTGTTTATTACAGAAAAAAGGAAACCATTTCTAAAAATTTGGATTATTTGGATAAAATGGAGTCTATGGGAGATAGTCTTTCCATAATTCGGAGCTTTCTGGATAACAGGTTTCCGGAGAACGGATCCCATACCTGTACTGTATATAATAAAGGGGCTGGAAGGAACAAATGGAAGAAAATGTATACCATATATGGACAAATCTATCTAGTTTCCTTAACAAAAGAGTAATCCTTAATTTCACCATGGATTAAAATAATAAATTAATCAACAATTAATAAATGTACAATGTCACTGCATTTTTCTCACACCAAATGCATTTCTCTTTTTTGTTTTGTTTTCTCTTTCCCTGAGAAAAGAAAATTGAGCCACCTACTGCTTTTATAACAGGAACATTTTTATATTTATATCTGAAAAGGGCAGTGGTGAAGATTCCATGCCTTTAAAAATGAAAAATCGTGACAATTTGAGCCATTCAGTAATGTAGAAGTAGTCTCCCTGCATAACAAATGGCAAACTGTTTGGTGGTGCAGGACCCCCCTGGATATCTGGTGTGGTATCACTATCAAGGTACAAAACAAATTAGGAGCCGCACAAACCCTTGCATTTCAGGTGTTGAGAAAGGCCTTCTTCCTGTGCAGATCAACATCAGAAAATAAATAGTGTTGAAACCAAAAAAAAAAAATGAAAATCGCAAAGAAAGTAGAAGAGCACTTTAACCTTTGCTTTCATTTTTTAAGGCCTACATGTATTTTAGTAATCAGGGCATAAATACAGAAGAAGCAGACCCTGTAGAGGGGGCCAGGAGTGTAGGGGGCCCTAATGAATGAGCAATTGTAATATATATTGGTAGAAAAGGCCAACTTATCAATATTTTGGGGCCCGAAATTGAATTTTCTATGGGGCTCAGTAACATCTATTTACACCTTTGTTATAATGCAATGATTGCAAATGTGTTCATGTAATTGCAAATGAATAATGATCAGCTACAATCAGTTACTGGTTACTTCCATTTTATTTATTACTTATCAATCATGTTAAAAATACCCGCTGGACAATTATATGCCATTATTTCACACACGGCCACATCTGGGTAGTGATACTGGAGTCAGTTTGGAGTGAGTAGTTGACTTTAGTCAAAAGCTTTTGCAGTGTGGATGTGAAAACAGATGAAATACATATGGGTGCAAAAAATCCATGATAACATAATTGGATATGCCGGTTTTTAGGTGTTATTTATGGTGTTCATTATTATTGCTCTCTATGGCACATTATGCCTTTGTTCTCCTGTTATTTCAATCCCATGGAAAAAAAAACTATAGCTAAGCGGGTTTCATACACTTTATCAGTATCAATAAGGAATGTAGTCCAAATGGTGGTACTTATAACTGTTAGTTGTCACAGGGGGGCCCAGGTGCACGCCATAAACCTTCCGCTAAGGGAGCAGATCAAAACTGATAGAGCATACCAGCCACTCAAAGAGCAACTCCAACCAGGTGTATAACATCATTGTGAAACAAGACAAAAACCATACACATTTCATCTTATACTAAAACTTAGTCATAAGCTTAGCCTGGTTATAGTTCTGCCTGCTCTGCTCTGTTTTTGCACAAATCAGGACCACCATCATAAAATTAAGGGGCCCCATACACTAAAATGTTCTGGGCCCCGCCTAGCCCTGTCCCATACCCCACTTACCACCACGTCACAGTAAAAAGACCACACAGACATGAGTGCTGAAAAAGTAAAACACTTTTGGCCAAAGGTTTATTAAACCTGCCACCACATCCAGGCATGAGTGTCTGCAGAAAGGGGTAAGAGGGTGCAGTTTGCCCACCCTGACTTTTTCAGCTAGTTCCAACCGCCCTGCAGCCTCTTCCTCCCGAAAAGCCGAATGGCTGAAGTCCCGAAAGCAGCGAAAAGACCCGAAGTCAAAAAAGCGGCGAAAAAACACAAGGCCGTTTGGCTTCTCCAATAGGAAGCCGCTGCTGGAGCTGGGGAAGCGGGACCTGGAGAAAAGACTTGAGAAGAAGAATTGAGAAGCTTTGCTTACGAACACTGTGTTACTGTAGAACGTGGAGCTCTTGTTCTGTGCATTGCATAACCACAGGCAGGGGGAGATGGGGAGGGCTTCATTTACATAACTGCACGACAGGAATACAGAGGCTAACCATTTTCACGCTCGGCATCAAGCGCATAGTCACTTTCACAGTCTCGCTGAACGAGTGTTTGTAGCGGTCACGTGCACACAAAGAAGAACGCCACACTTGTGTTATTTATTATTGAATACGTTTTAGAAAGCAAAGTGTTCCCGGGTTTTCGTGTTTACCCCTTTATCCCCTGCTTTATAAGAGGGAAGGCCTAAAATGCCCTCTAACTGCAGAACAAAGCAAGGCAAACGCTTCTTTAAATAATCGTTTGAAAGTTTTTACGTATTTTTGGGAACTTTTCTCACAGGCGTTAGCTTTTAGTCTGGTGTGTGACACGTTTGTGTGCGAATTTGTCAAGTCCGGGGTATTGTGACAATTGAAAAGTTGCTTAACTACAATTCTCGGGGGATTTATAGAGCTCTAGGAAGGCTTCCTCAGGGCAGTAAGGAGGCTGAAAAGCTCTCTGGCAGTCTGAAGGGGAAAGGATGTAATGCAGGCCCAAACTGGAAATTTGGTAATTTACAATTGCCAGCGGGGGTATTATTAAAAACTGCCATAGTCCAGTGCTTTGCATTGGGCCTGCTGTGTGTGTGTGGTTGTTTGTGCTCTTTGTGTACACCAATTGTCAGGTCCTATTTTGAATTTGAGTCCAGATGGTTAAACTGACGGATTCATAGCAGTTTCCCAGGAACACCCCCGAAAAGCGGAATGTCTGAAGTCCCGAAAGCGGCAAAAAGACCCGAAGTCCCCAAGCAGGGTGCCCTGGCACTTAACTTATAGGGGGGCCCTGGTCACCAATTACTTGTTTAACTTGTAGGGGGGCCCTGACCACCAATTTTTTTTAAAAAAAAACTTTTATGGGGGCCCTGGTTATTTTTAACTTATACGAGGCCCCTGACCATCAATAGCTTTTTATACCGTGTGTGTGTGGGGGGTTACCTTTTTTAATGCTGATGTCTGTGTGATGTTTTAACTGTGGTGTGGAGTGGGCGTGATGTGGGGTGGGCGGGGCCCAGGGGGCCCCAAAAATTTTGTTGTACAGGGCCCCGTGATTTCTAATGGCGGCCCTGTATATATTTAAGACCATTTTGTGATGGTCTCTGTGCTGCCTCAGAGATCACCTGACCAGAAATATTACAGCTCTAACTGTAACAGGAAGAAGTGTTGAAGCAAAAGACAGAACTCTGTCTGTTAATTGGCTCATGTGACCGAACAAGTATGGTTTGTTGGTATGTTTGTGTGTACAGTGAATCGTACAATAAAATGGCAGTTTTCTATTTATGATTACACGAAGGCACATGCTACTAAAAAAGTATATTGTTATGAAAATGGTTTGTTTACATGAAGCAGGGTTTTACATATGAGCTGTTTTATGCAATATTTTTTTATAGAGACCTACATTGTTTGGGGGGGGTATAGTTTTCCTTTAAGCAGGTATTTACTGTAACCTAAATTGCACTTTTTAGAATGTGTCTGAATTGAGAGCCGGCAGTGAGAGGACATGGGTCAGGACTAGGGGTAAGTGATGGAAGAGGTAAGTACCTATGGCCCGCCCCCTCACAGCTGCGGCATAGGCATGTGCCTCTTCTGCCTACCCCAGTTCATCACATCTTTGTAATTCCAAATGAAACAGAGATTTAGAACAGTGGCCAGATACAGGATATGACTAAATTAATGGAAAGAATAAAAATAAGGAAGTATGTGTTGCCTTTTCAGATTACAGCGATGTGAGAAAGGATTACAGGAAACCAAACACTGGCAAAAGTAATAAAGGAAAGAAAAACAAACAAATGAACAGTTGGTTTCAATGAAAGAGATACTTGTGTGTGCGAAAATGTGGAAAGCTTTTCTACTGTATTTTCTCAAATATTGAATACAGGTTGTGTCTCTGATTAAAGGATAAGTAAACCTTAAATATAAGTGAATATAAAATTAATGAAGGTGCTATTATGTACATTCTTTATTTATTTATTTTTAATTCCAAGATATTAAGGGATAGGTGTACTGTTACTATGAATGAATTTTGTTATAACAATGCCACCTGCTGGTCTGTTTTCGACCAGTCTGACCACCAGGTAGTCAAGGAAGTTGTCAGGACAAAGAAAGAGGCTAATCTGATGTTTTTCTGGTTTGGAAAAAAAAACTTTCTCAAATCTTTCCTAAGCAGAAGAACATCAGAGCAGCCTCTTTCTTTCTTCTGACAACTTCCTTGACTACTTGGTGGTCAGACTGGTAGGAAACTAACCAAAATACATTCATATAAACAGTACACAGCAGAAATAGGGTTGCTGATTTCCTGCTGAATATTTTTATTTTGTATCTATTTAATAACTGTGCCCAGTGGACACTTTTGTATTTATATAATCTTGCACATTAGATACAATGCATCAGTTTATTGGTCATTCCTGCACTGAATGGCACTTTTGAACGGAATTGGACTTTAATTGAAAGGTGGTCACTCAAGAATATATAACTGAACTACGTTTTTAGGTTTTTACCTTTTTTATCTTTTTGTATACTATCCAGGATTGGATGCTGAAAATCACCTGGGTGGGAGGGGTGTGTTTAAATGGTTCATTTTGTATCTGTGTTTTTTTCAATTGAGAAAGGGCACCATTAGCCCGAAACATGTTGTGTTAAGCAGCATGAATAATAAATAATCACTAGCAGTTAATCTGCGTCTGAGCGCTCTCCTCTCTTTCATTGAAAAAGTAGATATTTCTGGATGACCGATACATCTTTGTGAGAGGATTGATGCATTTATAAATATGTGATCATTAGGCTGAGCGCTGATCTTCACAGCTTTTACTTTACTGCTAAAGGGCTGTGGTTGCCTTGGGCTAGTACAGAAGCCTAAAACATAATGTAAAACATTTCTAGCGGACTTTTTATTTAGGCTTTAGTTCTCCTTTAAAAATGCCCACTTTTAACCTTAAACAATAAATGAATAAATAGTACTCTGAGCCCCTTTCAGTTGTTTTGTTATGGTAATTATGGTGCTAAGGATGAATCTTATGGGAGAATCATCTTGTATTTCTCCAACTTTGGTGAACAAAGAATGTACATGTGAAGGTTTCTGTCATTTTGAGCAAAGCAGTTTCCAAACATGAATGTGTACATGAGTGCAGACCTGGGCTGGCAATCTCTACATTTTGTAGATTCTGGCAAATTCCAGAGGGGCTACTGTAAGATGCCATAGACAGGCACATTGTATTACAAGTAAGCACCTAAACCCTAAAAGGTTAGTGTTTTACAGTCAATGTTATACCAAGAAAGAGGGAATTACGTATTCCAACCCTTGTACATACACTGCAAAGAAACCCTAGGGCACTGTACTGTTACAGGGTAACAAAACAACAACACGCATACATGTATCATTAAACAGGGAATTTAACATTTTTGTTAGTTTTATGAACTCTCCCAATAAGCAACAGGGCATATGCACCTCGTGACCCCCCACCCCAAAAGCCTCAGTTATTTTGCTCATCCGATCATTCTTGCAAGAGGAATATGGCTGAAATAACAAAGACTTTAGCAGTCATTTATGAACACCAAGAGAAGAAGTACAAGAGCACTAAATGGGCAGCACTTCTTTTCCAAGATGCCTTAGCATAGGGCCCTATTGCTGCACTTGCACTTTATAAATGAGAATGTATGTGTGGGGAAGCACCCCACTGATATTTTGTTCTCTTTAATCAAACTCTTACAGTTATAAATATTTGACATTTTTACTAGTTGAGACACTCAACTGTAAGGGTTTCTAGTTTTGCAGGCTGGAATTTATAGAACAAAATATTAACATATGGGGGGGCAGAAATCAAGTCAATATAGATTAAAGGGACACTAAACACAAGTGTAAATCTGTCTCGCTGTGACCCACTATCTCTCTATAGTAATTACATTACCAATAAATAAGAATTGGGCAAAAACTTATTTACAGATGCAATAGAATTCACCATTGAGAATGCTGATTAGCAGCACGATATCATCGATATCATCTTGCTGTTACCTTACATATGGAGATTATTATGTCATTTTTACATTATTATATTACACTGTAATCAGACATGGGGATAAAGGACATACTCAGTGCTAGGAGAACTGTGCTAAGCTAAAGCTTAACAAAGAATTAGGGTATAAATGCTACACATTATGTTTTGGGGCTCTGTATCAGGTGAAAGCAAGCTCAGAACTTTAGCAGTGAAGCCTTGTCCCTCAGAAGATGCCCTCAATATTCACAGCACATGCTCTGTACTGCTGTTAGTAACAAAGAATTAGGGTATAAATGCTACACATTATGTTTTGGGGATCTGTATCAGGTGAAAGCAAGCTCAGAACTTTAGCAGTGAAGCCTTGTCCCTCAGAAGATGCCCTCAATATTCACAGCACATGCTCTGTACTGCTGTTAGTTACCTAAGCTTACGGACCATTGTAGATTATACACCGAACAGCCAGAAAACATACAAAGTTTCTAACTTAATTGGTTTTTGGCAAAGAGCTCAGAATAGATACTTGTATTACAAACTGAGATAAGCAGGTCTCTTGGGAGAACGTAGACTCAAAGTTTAAAAGGCAATTCTCCTTCATTAGCGAAACTGTAATAACAAAAAAAAAATTAAATGTGTTCAAACTTTAATAACCTGCCAAATTTTGTAAAATGAACATGGTAATTAAGACCATATCCACATCAATGATGGTAGCACACCAAAAAACCAAATGGTTAGTGCTCACTGCAGGGATATTACTCATCATTGTGAACATTTTAATTGAAATCATATCAAAACATACCCTTAAAACCAAATGCCTTCTCCTTCCCTGTGGATAACACAGCACCCCCCCCCCAGCACATGATTAAATACCTTAGGGGCCCTTAAAAACAATTTCCGAATGCTAACAAACCTCCACAACAAACCCGACTAGGCTTGTGTCCCACAGGTAGTGCAGGGCAGGCGGAGTATGGCACACACAGGCAGCATAGGGCAGGCAGAGTATGCTGGTGTCCCTCCAGCACTTTGTATGGGATTTGAATAGATAATTAATGTAGGCACTTTAGGGGTGGGGACAGTAGATGTGTTACATGTGTGATCAACACAAAACTTAACATTTTTAAAAAAGGGAAGAAAGAAAGAACCTTGTTTGTGACTGTATATTGCCTTTAGTGGTTATAAATAACCCCCACTTCTCTAGATGGTGTATCAATTAACTTAAATAGATTACTCCTTCCACTCAATTCATTCACCACTTGATTAACAACAGTAATCTGGCCCTACACCCTGTGACAAATAAATATAAAGTGCTTGTGCTTAATTTTTACAACCAATAAACTATTGATTGTCGCTACACCGGCTCTGTGTGTTTTTTTCAATTGAATATTCTGGTGTTAAAACGTAAGACAATTAATTTTAAAATTCCTAATATTGTATCAATTAATAAATTAATTACAGTTGATCCAATTAAATTATAAAGTGCCTGTGCTGCATTAGTTGATTAAACACCTTTTAATTCATGTTTGTCATAGCAATAAATGTAATAACTTAAAAAAGACCATTGCTGAGATTTCATCAGTTAAAAATGAAATTAATGCTTCTCAATTGGAGGTTCGCCCAGCTGATCCTTGAGAGTAAGTGAGGAATTGAGAAAATAGATAGTTGGTGGAGTTGCTCCCAAGAAATCTAACTGTATTTTTTACTAGGTCCCTAGGAGAACCACAAAGTGGGAGAAGGCAGAATGTTTGTTTGTTTTTGTTCCTGACGAAGATCCCTGTGGGGGATCAAAACGTTGTGAGGCTTAATAATATTTTGTTTTTACACTAAAACCCTGTGAGTGCCGCAATCCTTGTACACTGCTTATTTCCCATGCTGGCACCCAGGTATTAATTTTGTCTACGGAGTGCACCGTTCCTTTGTTTATATATATATATATATATATATATATATATATATATATATATATATATATATATATATATATATATATATATATATATATATATATATATATATTGCTATGTCTGTTCTCAGTATGGTCTTATAGCACATCATTTAGTTTGTTCAACTGTTAAAGAATAAGACAAAATTAAAAAGAATATTGTATTCTCGCTTTTAGAAAAAAGATTCAGGAAGAAGTGCAATAAAACGTAGAAAGAAGAAATTACCAGAAATCTGGAATTCGTGGCTTGCTTCACTGCTCATCTCTGTTCCTCTGCCTTGAGTACAAATATAGTTCTGCTCAGATCCTGTTTTGCATTAACAGAGAGTGGAAGGAGTTCGAGAAGCAGCGAGAAGTGGCAGTGAATATGGCAAGCACAAACTTTTAGTAAAGCAATGTTAGTGGGCGTGGTATGAGCAGTAGAAAGTTTGCTGTGTGGGTGGCTACAAACAGGCTGATTCATTGCAGAAGAATTAACTAAATATACCTGCAGTAGCATGGAAATACCTATACATATACGGTATCTGTTTTTTTTCCATTGCA
This sequence comes from Xenopus laevis, assembly GCF_017654675.1. NCBI lineage: Eukaryota > Metazoa > Chordata > Amphibia > Anura > Pipidae > Xenopus > Xenopus laevis. Next base: position 86,684,214 of record NC_054383.1, read on the forward strand.
TAGATTATGGTAAAGGTTCCTTGGTTTATAGGGTTCAAATATTTTATAGGAATTTTCACAATAGTTTGCAAAAACAAAATAACATGACTACAATCCTGCAGTTTCACAAACGTGTTACAGGTAACAAATGAGTGTGCTTGTTCAACATGTACAAAAACATGAAATAAAAAATATTCAAATAAAACAAATAATAAAATATATAAATAAATAATCAAAAATCAAATGTATGACAAAGAAAGAAAAATAGTTTTTTTTCTTTTAAACAAATCAAATCGGAATCACAGACTGACATATGTTTTACATATGGAGAAACATAAGTATATGATCCCTATTTCTGAAATATACTTCAAAATAAAGAGACCATGTAAGCGTGAATGACTCTCTGAACCTGTTTTGTTCTGATTTAACTTCCACAGCTTCTTACCAACTGAGCTGGTGAAGGTATGAAGTGATATCTGTTATTGAAGGAGATTACTTTTTTAGCCAATAACTAATTAGTGCTTTCTTCGAAGCGGCCAATATCAAGGTAATGAGTATCTTTGTTTCTTGAGAGATAGAGTGTAGGTCAGGCTTCAAAAATAGCACATTACTATCTAAGTGCAATAGAACTAAACAAGGGGATAATTTTATATTAATTTTTAATCTAGCGTTTAAATACCAAGTCCAAATTTATTGTAATATATAGTTAAAACCATGACATGAACACATACAGATGATGCAGGCGTGAGCATGGCTCGAAACGTTTTGTGACTGTGCTAGTCACTTCCTCAGAAGCCAATGCGCCCTCTGCCGAAAACTCATTTAAATAGCCACATGTGTAAAATCATTTGTTTAAAGGCTATCTAAAACAGTCACGCAAAACACAACCGGCAATGGTAAATGCACCAGGTGTTGTATCGTTATTAGAACCATTGCATTGTTAAACGTAATAACACGACTGTGATCATACGGCAGTGAGCAGTGAGGAGAACAATGTGTGAAGTATGCATCAAGTAACAATTCTTAATATATACCAACATAAGAAAACAACTACAAAAATAATAATTTGATGCAAATGCTGCATACACCACAACATAAATGAGAGACACATGTAATGTAGCTAACACCCATAAATAGTCATAAAGTTCTCAATCTGAAAATAAAGATATGATACCAATTTCAGTGTTTTACTATTAGTAAACATTCATTAATGAAAGATATTGTAGCAAAATGGCAAATACAGGATAAATACCTATGAAATCAGTCAATAAAATGACTAATTTTCTACTCCCTGTTCAGCCCCCCCAGAGTAACCGTACCTAGTGTGTAGATCCAAAATGCTTCCCTCTTCCAGAGGGATTCTTCAAGATCCCCTTTCCTCACTCCAGGAGTAATTTTATCAATCACTTGAAAAGAAATGCATTGTCTACCTTCATGGTTTTCTAATAGGTGTTTGGCTACTGCAGAACTCATGTCCCCTCTAGATACACAATTCATGTGTTCAGAAATGCGCTTCTGCACAGGTCTATTAGTCTTACCGACATATTGAATGCCATATAACTACAGGCATGACAACGAGGTCTTCCACATCTATAACAGCAAAAAGAGGATTCCTTTTGAAGTCGCCAAGACATATTTTTCCAATTACTGTGCAAAATAAATATAATATCACAATGGGGTTCTTGAAATACTTCCATTTCAGGGTTTGTAAATGCAGGCCCGGATTTGCAGCAAGGCCGCATAGGCCCGGGCCTAGGGCGGCAAAAAAATGGGGGCGGCAAAAAAATAGGGGCGGCATGCCGCCCAGCCGCATTATGGGGACGTGTGCGTTTTTCCGCCGGCGCGCTGGGAAGGGGAGGTGGGCGCTAGGACCGTGCGGCCGCCTGGTCGGACCACGCGGCCTAGGGGTGCCCCTCATTGAAATCCGGCGCTGTGTAAATGTATTACCTTGGGAGATCCATTCAATAAGATATGTGGTATGGGCTGATAAATTGAAAGCTCTGAAATCTGGGAGGTTTTAATCTCCCTAGTTTAACCATTGGTTTATATGTAAAGCCAATCCTAAAAGCTTACACTTTTTTTTTTTTTTATCAAGGTCCGAATTTTTTTAAGTATTTCTAACATAAAAATCTGATCAACTCCGATTGCCCGAATGGCCCTTATTTATCAAGAAAAAAAGCCAGAAAAAACAGGGTCGGGAAAACCTCAAAACTTTCTCTGAAAACTCTGAATTGTTGGAAGTTTTCCACAAAAACGATTTCTGTCTGCCACCTTTCGGTCCTAGCAGTCCGGCATATGCTCTATGCCCCTCTGCCCTATTCCGGATAGGAATTTTTCTGGTCTCTGCTTTAGGATGTTCCCACTGGCCCTAAACTGTCACTTCTGCCCTATCTTGGCTAGCCAAAGACCCTAGGCCGCTACCTTCTTCTTGGGGTCTGGGCTACCCATGCTAGCTATCACCCTATCTATCTGAAGCACTTCTTACTAGAGACCCTTACTCTACCTGATCCTGTCCAGCCGATGTCCAGGACAAAAAGACCCCTCCCTGGGTGTGTCCTTCCTTTTTATACCCTGTGCACTCTATCTCATTCTAGTGGCTGGAGTGTAAACTACAAATAAAATACTGCTTTAACACTATCGCCACCCAGTGGCCATTACCCTTAATCCCATTACTTTTGTTTTAACCCCAGATTTCTAACATTAACACATTTACTTCACATCACTCTTAAACATTCCAGTACAGTAACATTCACACCAATTCCTCTGTGTACCCCCTTACATATATATGGGAAGCTTAGTAAAGCAATGTTAGTTGGCGTGGCATGAGCAGTAGAGAGGTTGTGGTGTGTGGGTGGATACAAATAGGCTGATTCTTTGCAAAAGTAGTAGCTAAATATACCTGCAGTGGCATGGAAATACCTATACATCAGTTTTTTCCATTGCAGGTGTTGAGGTTTTGCGCAACTATACATCTCAGCTTTTACCACCTCGGCATTGCCTGACCTTGTTCCTGGAACCTGCTATGACAGTGGATGGCAGAGGTTCTTAAACACAAACAAAAAGTTTATTTGAAAACACCCACAGCAGACCAATGAGTTAGATAGACTGCAGTAATATTCAAAAACAGAGCAAGACAATGGCATCACTGGTAGGTTGTAAGATGCACTTTTTAAAGGCTAGCAGATAGTGGTCTGGATCCTCCAGTAGAAATGCTCAGGGAATAAATGTTAAGCCCTTCACTTTAAGTCCAGTAACTGTTAAGTTGAAGCATAAGGCTGCTCATTCTAGCTAAGGAGCCTGACCTTGTTCCTGGAATGTGCTATTAAAGAGCTATCTTATTGCTGTCTAATCCTCGTTCATGGGATCCACAACTTCTCTGAGGAATTGACCTCCTTAGGGCCAGGACTCTTTTACTGGGGCCTTGTTGAACCCAGTCTCACCAGCAGACATTCACCACAGTCAAGAGATTGAGACCAACGAGGAAGAGCCAGGATATAGCAATCACTATATTAAAGCTTGCAAGAAATGGTCATGTGTTCCCTGAGCCAATGGCTAATGATATCACACTCAAATACTGGGATTTAAGAAGAGGGACAAATATTTAATAGGGAGTGTCATGATACAGGCCTGTAATAGTTAATAAAACAGGCCAAGGTATCATGAAAAATGTCTTCACCTTAATGAGAGACATAACAGGCCTTTCTTCATTAAAGTCTGGAATCAGCCAAGTGAGCAGGGGTCACAAACTATGATGCCCTTCTCCAAGCACAGGCTTATAAGAGCCATTCCATGAGGAGGGGAGGGAAAGCCCAAGGAGGGAGAACTTAACATTCCCACCAAGGCCCCCTCGCAGGTGAACTAAAAGTCACACATACTGTAACATATCCTCAAACATATTCATCCTCACAGAACCCAGACCTGTTATACCAACAGTATAAAAAAACTGGTGATGGGTTCAAGGTAATATCAGCTTTCAGATGAGTCCAAACATGACTAGGTTTGATACTCTGTATGTCAGTTGCAGTACATTAACCCTTTCACTACTAGAGTACCTGGTTTCTCTCAACACCATTGTGAAGTTTGAGAGTGGTGGCAGCCAGTTTGTGTGTGTTAGTGGGTGTTGGTTGGTGTTTGGGGTGCTGTTATGCTAGTCTAACCTGTGTGCAAGGTGGATAAGAGATAAGAGAGTGAGTGACCCCTGATAGCCACACCTAAAGTCAGGTGCAGCTGGAAATACTGTATCCGTGACAGGAAGTTTGCAAGCCATAGGCGAAGTTAACTCCATAGAACCCTACACTTACAATTTTTTGGTAGACGGTGGGGCTTGTATGATATGGCAGAGTGATGTAGGTAGGCATAAGAGTAGCTGGATGGTTGCTGTATTTAAATGTCTGGGAAATGTTTTTGAAATAAATTCTGCATCAAGAACTTTGTTTATGATCTGTCAATAAAATAACGTTAACAGTACAGACCATCTCCTATACTATCCTTCCTTTTCTTTAGTCAGTGAATGGGATGCAGGACATCATGGCACATGTTATACATAGAATACCAACAGTACTTTTTCAGCCAGACTTTTTGTGGAATACTTATCAAAATATAAAAAATTCTTTCTCAGTGTGGTATTTGATATTTGTAGAGCTTAATGGTTCGTTATTCTGCTTTGTAATGCTGAGAACCTTATTTCTAGTAGAAATTATATTAACCCATAACCTTCTCAAATCCAAATTTTTTCAGTTTCTTTCGGTCACTGACTCAAATTCTACAAGCTCTTAAAAAAAGATGTGATTTATTTATCCATTTTCCCAATACCAGACAGGAGTGGTTGAAAGTGGAAAGGGACTTTTATGTCTGAGGAGGTTTGCCCAACGTCATGGGTGAAATAGATTGTACTCATGTGGCTTTATTGCCCCCTAGTGGTGATGAGCGAGCAAATTTTTCGCAACAGAAAGCAATCTCCACAGCCAGGAGCAAGACCCCATTATTCCTCCCACTAAAATCATTACTTCCCTGTTTCCACAATTTGCCCATCAGATCCTATCTGTCCAATCATCTGCTCCTGCTAAAACATAGGAATGGTATCTGTGCCACCTGAGCTTTGCCTGTCCATCCTCCAGCAAAGCCACTGCTCCAAGCGGGCCAGGCATCCCAGTACTAGGAAGATTTTGTAGCTGTAGAAGTTGGCTTGTCTGGTGGCCAACTCTTTGGAAGGATGTTAAAGACTTTGTGGCGGCCTGTGCTTTGTGCCTCTTCAAAATCCAGTCTTCAAAATCCTGACTTTATTGTTGAACTGCTGGCTTCCAAGGAAAACAGTTATATGGGGAGTTATTGACTGCTTCAGTAAGATCGCACACTTCGTCCCTCTACGCAAATTACTCTCACAGTTATTTATCCAGTATATCTTCTGTTTACATGGCTTCCCAGTGTTGATTGTTTCGGACAAAGGTTTCCAGTTTGTTTCCAGGTTCTGCTGTTCCCTGTATAAAGATCTGGGTATTGCTTTCCAATTCTCCTCAGCTTACCACCCTAAATCCAACGGGGCAGCTGAGGGAGTAAACCAAACTCTGGAGGAGTTCCTGAGAAGTTATGTATCTCTCTGTCAGGACAATTAGTCCAATTTACTCCCCTGCAAAATGTTGATGCTATTCCTTATGCAGATGCAGAGTTTTTCATTTAGTGTAACTTTACCTTCAAAAAACATCTCCCTCTCTTTCTCTCTCTCTCCTCCCCCTCCCTCCATTAACATAGAAAGTAGAGACTATTTAGGTATCTATATAGATGCATAGATTAAATTGTTTGATTAGATTAAAAGATTTTATAGTTACCCAGATTATAGAGAGACAAACACCTAGACATACAGACTATCACACAACTTCAATTGTTGATTAACCTTTACCTTACATTTTGTAATGTTAGACCATGTTTTTTTGGGGGGATGGGGTAAGAATGTGAAAATCTGTCTGATTTTTGATGCGGAAATATTCATTGCATTTCTTACTCTTCCCAATATTTGTAGTTTTTAAATGGGGGTGACTGCAACACCAACATTTGTGTATGAGGGTCATATTTTAATGAATTA